>NC_053154.1:289806702-290106702 GCF_016835505.1 Polypterus senegalus
AGCACTTAAATAAGTGAAAGTATTAAAAAATCCTTTTGTCCAAAATTTCCAGGTCAAGGCCATTCACTTGAGGGGGTGATGCCCTCGATGTCCCCTTTTGATTCCCTGCAGAGCCAGACCTGGCTGGCAGCTCACTTGATCACTCTCCTCCAGAATCAAGCTTCTCTTCATCTCTGCCTTTTACAGAATAAAGATTGATTAGGTCATGTGGTCGGCTGGGTCACAAATCAATGACTCCTGTCACTTGGGTCAAGGGTCATAATGTAAGGATTACAAAACGTTGCTGCCTCAATGTTACAGCACCATTGCCAATAAAAACAAAAAGGAACAGTGTATGAACTCCTGCTTTGCCAGAGATTTCATTTCCTGCTTTGCACTGAATGCTGCCAGTTTAGACATTGACCCCCATTAACAGATTTTTAGGGTCCAACGATGAATGGATCAACATCTGTTTCGATTATATAAAGACAAGCAGACAAAGGCCCCATGCAGGACCACTCATATATTGTAATTAGTTCAGAGCTCCTCTTCATCTTGCCATGAAACCACCAAAGCCCCCACTACTATGACCAAGACTCCCTTTTACTAGCTCCTGAAATCTGACAGGACTATCATCAATCCATTCAAATATGGACTCTTGTCTGCCATCTCCCCTATTTTTCTTGAGCTGGCCCAGGAGAGATACTTTTATTCTGTAATCCTGTTGTTAAAACGCTTTGTAAAGACCTTTAAGATGGTGCTTATTTCGTAAGGTACTGTATAGCTTACCAAGTGATTGACTGACTGAGGTGACTTCTTGTGTGAAAAATGTTTCCCCTTTTAATTTCATGGAGTCACAATTGCGTTGTCTTTCATAAAAGCCCTGAATCCATCACAGCTCTATTACCACGTACATGAAACGAATGACAAGGTACAGTCAAGGTGATGCAAGCTATCTTTGCAGTATTTCAGTACCTGAAGGTAGACAGTAATTAATTCATGTTTTTCTAGTCATAAGTGACAGCATGTGGGAGTTCGCGAATTCTTCACGAGAGGCCACCAAGAGATAGAAATATGCAAAATAAAACACATGACAGTGATAAAAGTCTTCAGGATGATCCTGGGCTCGAAACTTCACAAGTGACAGATTATAGCAAACTCGGAGAGCACACCAAAGAATGTCTAATTCAAGCCTTGATCTTTGTGACACTGAGTCTTATTAAATTATTACATTCATTATTGAGTTTATCAAAGTTAAAAAAAAAAAACATCATAATCTTGCTGCACATAATTTTGCTTTTTGCCACATGTCATATTTTGCTTCTGTTATGATAGTGAACACTTTTGGCATCATTGAACAAAATTATTTTTAATCATAACATATTTCTGGTACTTTACCCGCAGCAAATGCCTGGTAACAATTTATTTTAAGTGCCCTTAATCAAGAGGTTTTTAGAAGGTTGTGCCACTGAACCTTAGCTGTAACAATAAGGTAATAAAACACCTTCTGTTGTAATTCCCAAGAGACCTTAGCAATGATCACTAAAAAAAATAAGCACATCATTATGATGAAGTCACATCTATGAGACATGTGTAATTTATTTTATAATTCTTTTCTGGTCTTCTAAAACGTAGAGATTACAGTTTTTATTCACTTTATATTTTCAAATTGTTTTGTTGTATTTCATTAGTTTTTTCATGTTGCTTATTTTATTTTCAAAAATCACTGCCACAGGTGGGCCATGTGATCTTGATCATCATGGCTCATGACATCACTATGCCTTCCAGTATAAATATAATGGCAGTTGGCATGTCCATTATCCCATGATAATGTTAAAAAGAACTCTCAGTGGAAGTCAGAGCTGCTAAACCAATCTCTAATAGTTACAGGCCAGGTTTCTTCAGATTTGGCCCACTTTTTGTCAAAGGCTATTTGTTCTTTTGCTGTGTAGAGGAACTCAAACAGGGTCTAGAACTAAAAACAAACCCGAAATTTTTTTTTTCTCTTCCGCCAAAGCAAAACCCTATTTTGAAGTTCAAGCCAATAATTCTTTATATCAAGAAACCTAAAAAGAACACACTATATTATCATAGTGTTTGTTCGTATATCAGGTATTTGATAATTCACTTTTTTAGACATTTCTACGGTGATATCACGCTCAACACATCACTGGTTACCTCCCTTGTAACAAGATGGCAACCACAACACAGCAAAGTGGCCCCCTACAAAAACCAATATGGCAATTAGGAAAGACACAAGTCATTTTAACTACAGGGAAATTAATTCAAAAAAGTAAACTAACAACAGCAATACATTCATCAGCCAAGCAATTCTTAATATCCAACTTAGAACCTGATGTATTCCTTCCAATTCCAGCAGATAACAACTGCTGAGATGGACAATAAGCTCAACACACTTTCACTCAACTGGGACTTCACATGCAGCACAATACATTTCCTTTATCCCACAAGGCAATGATCAAAAATGTTTCTTCATGTAAATTGGTACTAACATTAACAAAAAGACAAAATACAGAACAGCAAATTGTTCCAATAACAAGGAAGACATTTAAAACGAGCTCCAATCACAGCATTTACCCTTCTGAGATGTTTGATGGTTTACTCTTCCTGGTTTTGGCCCTTGCATTCCTCTGACTATTCTTTTACCATGTCCATCGGCTATCGTCTCCTATTCAATTTGTTTTGTTGGTGCTCACAATAATCCTTAGGCATATTCAACATGCTCTTAACAAAGTCTAAAACTGAGAAATCTTACTCTATCTCAAAAAGGCACCAAATGCATCTTTAAGTTTATTTTGTTAGAAATCAGATCCACAATAAACTTAAACACATCAAATAAAAATTACATCAGAATTAACCAATAAATTAAATTAAGTGAAAAAGAATAAAAGAACTCCAAAGAATTAAACAAAAAAACAATGAAGTGATATAATAAGCAAAGAAAAGACAAGTGAAACAGAACTAAATAATTAAATAATTTAGTTTAACAAATAAGAGTAGAGACCAAAACCCAAAAGGCAACTAAGAAAGGCTAAGAGGCAAAGGTCCAAGAAGACCAGAACATTATTGATAATCAGTCTTTAAGAAACATGCCAATAATGATAATGTTTCAAAAAGGGCCAAGAAGACAGCAGCCTAAGAAAACTAATGGCCCAACAGGTTTCCGAGTGAAGTTAGGATATTAAATAATAACTTCGGGTCTGAGACCTGCACTCTCAAAAAAGGCAAATGCCTATAAATCCCAAATGGGAGAGGAGAACTATATGTGTGTTTAGAATGTTAACTGTTCTACTGTATGTCTGCCAGATTGTGCTCCAATATTCCAGTTTTGGTTTCTTTTTTATTTTTTTTTTTTTAGTTTAAGCATTTTATATGCATATTGTAATTATTTCATAGTGTCCCATTATGTATTATGTTTCTGTGTGTTATGTATTGTTTTCCTGTGCCCCTTGTGGGTAATACCCCAAGAGGCGGGGCCACCCTGATGTCACAACCCCTGAGCCCGCCCTCTGGCTATTTAGGTCAGAACAGAAAGAGAACTAAAACATGGCGCCTTGAAGTCTGTTGAAGTTACATTGGAGTATTGTTCTCTTACTGGATTTACTGGCATTTATATATTTTACTGCTTTGTTTTTGGTTTATGATACGTGGATCTCATATTGAGACTTGTTAGCTGAGGATTGCCTTTTAGGCAAGTCTTTTTTGTACAGTTTTTGATCTTTTGTTATTTTTTTTTCCGTTAGCTAAATCAATACCTTCTTTATAAAGGTCCTTTCTGTAGCTTGTCTCCCCAAGCTAAGGTTTTTATAGTTTCTCTTTCTCTACGAAGGCACTGGGTTATTTTTGGGACATTTGTGTCTAACTTTGAAGCTTTAGTCCTGTTTAGGCTGAAGTAGGCCTGTAGGGTTAGGAGTCAAGTCTATTGGGGCAAGGTCTAATCAAGGAAGGCATAGGAAGCTAGTCCTGGTTTGTGATGACTTTTGGAAGCCTTTAAGAAACCAATAATCCTTTGAAAATCTTCAAAGGGAATCACAAAGGGGAAAACAATAACATAAACACGACCAAATGCCTCAGCACAGACCCCTATATGGGCATCAAGCAGCCATCCCCTTGGGCTCATCATACAAAGAATAAGAAAAAATAACAGAATTAGTATAAGAATAGAGAAAAAAGAAATATGCAAAATGATTAATAAACAAGAAAATACTGTGCAGGATTTTTTGTGGTGCTGGATCAGAATATTTAATTTTTTTTTTCAAATAAAGCGGTTTTGCGTGGGTGATTGTGGATGGACATGTGATTTGGCAGCCCTCAGCACCATTCGTTTTCTGTCTTACTTACTCACTATTAATTCCCCTTAAGTAATACAGCATGATTTGTTAAATACTACACCCTTACTCCACAATTGAAAGATATCATCTTCTTCTCTGAAAGTGCAGCATGAATCCTTCAGCTGTGCAAAGACGTTTCCATGCTAAAAGTCTACAGTATCGATTAAAATTGGAGCAGGAATAATGGATGGCCTCTTTGAAAATATAATGCCCTTTGTTATTCAACAGAGTTTTAAGACTTAGCTCTATGTCACAGTGACCTGGTGGCATTAAAAGACGAACACACAAAACTCACATGACTTCAATTAGCTAAGGAATTCCTTGGACCAGAAAGATGAGAATATTCGCTGTTCAACACCATTCAACACCATCCAACCTCTGCTCCTTAGGGACAAGCAGACAGTGATGAGAGTAGATTCATGGCATGGATCGTGGACTATCTTACAGACAGAACTCAGTATGTGTGTCTTGGGAACTGCAGGTCTGACATTGTGGTCAGCAACACAGGAGTGCCGCAGGGAACGGTACTTTCTCCGGTCCTGTTCAGCCTATATACATCAGACTTCCAATACAACTTGGAGTCCTGCCACGTGTAAAAGTTTGTAGATGACACTGCTATTGTGGGCTGCATCAGGAGTGGGCAGGAGAAGGAGTGTAGGAACCTAATCAATGACTTTGTTAAATGGTGCAACTCAAACCACTTACACCTGAACACCAGCAAAATCAAGAAGCTGGTAGTGGATTTTAGGAGACCCAGGCCCCTCATGGACCCTGTGATCATCAGAGGTGACTGTGTGCAGAGGGTGCAGACCTATAAATATCTGGGAGTGCAGCTGGATGACAAATTGGACTGGACTGCCAATACTGATACTCTGTGCAAGAGAGGACAGAGCCGACTATAATTCCTTAGAAGACTGGTGTCCTTCAACATCTGCAATAGGATGCTACAGATGTTCTATCAGACAGTTGTGGCGAGTGCCCTCTTCTACGCGTTGGTGCGCTGGGGAGGCAGCATAAAGAAGAGGGACGCCTCACGCCTGGACAAACTGGTGAGGAAGGCAGGCTCTATTGTAGGCACAGAGCTGGACAGTTTGACATCTGTGGCAGAGTGATGGGCGCTGAGCAGGCTCCAGAATCCACTGCATCCACTGAACAGTATCATCTCCAGGCAGAGGAGCAGCTTCAGCAACAGACTGCTGTCACTGTCCTGCTCCACTGACAGACTGAGGAGATCGTTCCCCCCCCACACTATGCGGCTCTTCAGTTCCACCCGGGGGGGTAAACGTTAACATTATACAAAGTTATTGTCTGTTATACCTGCATTTTTATTACTCTTTAATTTAATATTGTTTTTTATTGTTTTTATTAGTATGCTGCTGCTGCTGAAGTATGTGAATTTCCAATTGGGATTAATAAGGTATCTATCTATCTATCTATCTATCTATCTATCTATCTATCTATCTATCTATCTATCTATCTATCTATCTTTGAGGGATGTGTTTCAAAAATAAACACAAGACTAATTGAACTGTAAGACAGAACCCATTACGATATTGTATATAAAATTGGGATCAAGAACAATGTGGAGAGCAGTAGTACATGCAAATTTTGTAAAAGCTGTGGTCAACGGTATTCTCCTTGTTACATGAGTTCAATGAATCCATTGAAAAATGTCACAGGATTTACAGGCCCTGTCAAAACGTCTGGAATAAGCCCGTTAATAATTAAAATTGTAAGATTTTAATTAAAGTTGTTATAAAACAGACAAGCAAGGTGATTATACGAACAGTAGAAGGAGCAAAAGTAGAGAGAGATTGTTAGCAACTGAAAGAAACACAGGTAGAGAACGTCTTTTTAAAAAGATTTATTTCATGTGTATTAATAAATCAAAAGCCTTTCGTGAGTTATTCACCTGCCTCACACTGAATTCTTTACTGAAGCTTCCAGAGTGAACAAAGAATTCCACAACAGTGACTGTCAGAATGTTTTAAATCAGGCAAAGAAATGTCCTAATCTTATGGTGATCAGCAGCTGCGAGGAAGGCGATACAACCCACCATAGGAGTTGCAGGCTTACATCTCCTCCAACTATATGCCACTTGTCTTAAGCCGACTAACACTTCTGGAGGCTTCATTTTTGATGACCTGAAAAAGGCCAGTGAAGCCATTGGCAGCTTTCACCTCATTGGTACTTCTTCAATTATGAACTCCATCATGGCTGCCCACATTTCAAGGGCTTTGTACTCTAATATGTTTAATTTTGAAGACGTTGGAATGCTCCTGTGCTTTAAACTTATATATTCCACTTAAATTCCAACAGTTCCTAGGTCAATTTGAACATCCTGCCATCTCTTTCTTTTTCCTGTTATCCTTTGTGTGCAGAGCTACAGTCTCTGGGTTTGTGCCAGTATCTGGTGCACCCTTGGTATTACAGTGGTGCCTTGGTTTGTGAGCATAATTCATTCTGAAAACGTGCTTGTAATCCAAAGTACTCGTATATCAAACTGAATGTCGCTATAAGTAATAATTGGAAACTCAGATGATTCGTTCCATAACCCAAAAATATTCATATAGAAATGATTAATACAAAATATAAAGTAAAAATACATAAAATAAATTAACCTGCACTTTACCTTTGAAATGATTTGTGGCTGGTGTGAGGGGACGAGAGAGAGGAGAGGAGGAGGGTTATTGTGTAGGATGACTTTCACTATAACTAATGGAATCGCTGCTATCTGTTGGCTCACTGGAATGTTTTTCTTTTTATGTGACTTTAACAAGGAACTTATCCAATGACAGTTGCTTTTGCCTCCTTTTGAGGATTTTGCAGAAATATGACATTGCATTGTCTTTAAACAGATTCATCACTCACACACAAAATATAAAAATGCTTTATGCACACACACGTGGTGACAATGCTATAGGAACCAGTATACGCTCATACGGATGTTGACTATACGAGTGAGGCACGCCAACTGAGAGTGAGCATGGGAGACAGTTACCCACAATCCTGCAGTGAGAGAGAGAGAGAGAGAGAGAGAAGAACCATCGGCTCAGTTGTGATCATGTGACGCTCGGCAGACAAAGCGTATACGTACTACTCGTATTGCAAGACCTTGCTCATTTATCATTACTCGAAATCCAAGGTTTTACTGTACCCGTTTTTCTTTTATTCCCATTTTTTATTGCAGTGTTCTTTTTATGATTATTATTATTAGAGATTTTCTAGAGAAAACCCACATAGAAACAGAGAGAACATTTAAACTCCAGTGAGAGAATTTGAATGCAGGTCTCTGGAATTGTGAGACGGCGACCTTAATCACTCTGTCACCTCTCAGGGTAAATTTCCCATAGAGAAACATTTGAGAAAAGTATTTACAGATGATGGACGTGAACTTCTCTATTTGCTTCCTGTGTTTTACTTTGGATTTGTATGCCTGACATTTACAGTCATGGCCATTTATGTACATTATAAGTAATTTGCTTCCAATTTTAGAAACTCAATTGGCAGTCTATTCTGGGAAATATTTTGTCCGATGTTGTAATGTCGGACTAGCAAATTAACCCAAATGCTATCTATTTATGCAGGTCATTAATGCATTATTATTTAAAGCACCAAAATACTGGAACCTGAAATAAGAATCAAGATTAGCCTCTTGAAACCCCTGAAGCAGTTTTAGCTGTCAGAATTTGATTTTTTCCTGCCTTCTAGGTAAATACAGCATATTTAGGAAGAGGCGTCCGATTATACCTCTGTGCATCAGTGTAAATGGGATGTTTTGCAACTGATTTGTCTGTTTTTTTTTCCCCCTCAGGTAAAATGATGAAGGGTCCTCATTTTTGGGTGTTATCATTGAGCCAGAATTAGTGCAAGGATTGAGGGATATGTGACATTCTTCTTCCCGGTTCTGACAGCAGGCAGCTTATTTAGGACAACTTTGAAGAGGTGCAAGAGAAGCAGTCATTCCGTGAATGTGTAAGAAACACCAATGGATTCCCCTTGGCCACTTTTGTGGCTCTGGGCTCCTGACAGTCTTTCTTCCTTGCTTCTCCTACACAACTTTGGGACTTGCCTGATTAGAGGATCCTTTAGATCCTGTGGCTAATGGAGTGGTTTCAAACATTGGAAGACAGTGTACCTCCTATACTGAGAAAAGCACACCTACCGGATAAGGGGCCTTGTAGCTACTGAACTTGACTCTCCATTTTGTACCATCCTCTCACCTTTCCATCAAACTCCCAAGCAGACACATTTACCCTTTTAGATGGTCTAAATCATGCATGTCCACATTCAATTCCTCTTTATTTTGCCTTGAAAACATGGAGAGGCATACGATCTTAAAATCTTTACTTTTATTTTTTTATCTGTCAATTCTGTCTTCATATTAGACGACTCAGCTCAAACTCTACTGTAGAATCGCCAGGAAGGGGTGGGTGGCCAGTTTTGTCTTTTATAACTGACCATGGATCCCCAGAGGTTTATTTTCTCCAGGGATGCTGCTGATTGGAGTTTCTGGTTTCCTCTCCTATGCTGTTTAACAATTAATGGACAGATAATGCTGGGCTCTTCCAAGGTATCACTGTAGTAAGTAAAATGCACAAGTAGCGTGATTTAAGGGACTACAAGTCCAAGGAGGTTCTGCTCAATCTTTATAACACACTGGTGAGGCCTCATCTTGAGTACTGTGTGCAGTTTTGGTCTCCAGGCTACAAAAACGACATCGCAGCACTAGAAAAGGCATAGAGAAGAGCGACTAGGCTGATTCCAGGTCTACAGGGGTTGAATTATGAGGAAAGATTAAAAAAACTGAGCCTTTACAATTTAAGCAAAAGAATGACTGACATGATTGAAGTGTTTAAAATTATGAAGGGAATTAATTCAGTGGATCAAGACTGTTATTTTAAAACGAGTTCATCAAGAACACGGGGACAGTTATAAACTTGTTAAGGGTAAATTTCGCACAAATGTTAGGAAGTGTTTCTTTACACAGAGAACTGCAGACACATAGAATAAGTTGCCAAGTAGTGTGGTAGACAGCAGTAATTTAGGGACTTTTCAAACAAGACTTCATTTTAGAAGAAGTAAGTGGATAGGATTGGTAAGCTTTGTTGGGCTGAATGGCCTGTTCTTATCTAGATTGTTCTAATGTTCTAAGGTGTGATTCCTTTTATGGCCAGTCTACCCATTTTTTCAAATTGATACTTAGCTGGATAAGGCACTATGTCACAAAGCATGCATCCTCTCAAAGAAGTTCCACTAAAATAACAGCAACTTTTAAACTGTGTGACAAGTTTAGAGGCTGTAGCAGCCACTCAACTGAGACAGACAGACGCAGGAGGCACTTATAACAACACAAATATTTTCTTATTTTTTCTCCACCTCGTGGGAAATGCCTTCCCCGTTTCCAACAGGCACATCACAATCCCACTAAGCACAATCACAACACGATACTCTTTTGCTCCTTTTTTTTTTTCTTTCTCCTTTGGTTCTCCTCCATTCCTCCTTGGCAAGCTTCGTCTCCCGACTTTTGCTCACCGAGTTCTGTCTGCTGGCTTCTTTTATATGTTACCCAGAAGTGCTCCAGGTGCTTGATAACCTACTTCCAGCAGCACTTATGGGTGTGGTGAAAGGATCACCCATACAGGCTCTGGAGCAGCTGAGGCGCCCCTTGGCAGCACCCTCAGATCTCAACAGGCATATAGACAACTCCATTTTCTATGAAGCCCTGCAGGAGACTGAGGCACTGCTGCAACTCATGGGGGCTGCCATCTAGCATCCAAGGAGAGGTAATGTTCTGCCCATTCTTGCTCCCCCCAGGTCCTCTCAGAGAAAGGACCTCGGCCGCCTATGACAAATACAATAGCCAGCACAGTTCCTTGATATCAAGCTAACAGATTAAGTTTTGAATGAGATGGACTGGAGTTTTGCAGCATCAATGTGGGACCAGAAAATTTGCACAAATTGTGTAATTGACCACAAATTCCTAAGAAATATTTGTAGAACCTTATTGAATCCATAACTTGAAGACATCAGGCTGTTCTAAGGGAAAGGAGAGTCTTGATACTAGATTCAGTAGATTTATATACTAAAGTGGCCACTCGGTGTATATTTGTGTACTGTACATGTAAAGGAAGTGTATGGCTGAATGGGAAAGGCTATCAGTAATAGGAATACCATATGAATGACATAAGTGGCAGGAAATTACCTGGGAAGAGAGAGTGCCAATCAGGCAGATGGAGTGGATAACCATATACCAGTGTTGGAAGCAAGCAGGCAAAGGAGCGGCGGACTATTTTAGGAGTGGTGTGCCAGAAGCTAACTAGATGAATGTACCAGTGCAAACATGTAATCTTCCACAAGGACTTTAGAGGGATTGGTGTTCCAACACTTGCTGCACTCTCTATTTAAGAGTTAAAGAGGGGACAATGAAGGCTGGCATGATATACAAAGAATAGCAGTGAAGCATTCCTTGTTGTAAAAAAAGAACCCAGATTATCATCTTAAAGAAACCATAGAGCTGTGTTTGAGGAAAAGAGAACATCTAGGCTACTAGAGGACATACTGTACATTTCTTGGTGGAAACAGAAAGAAATGTACAACAATGGTCTGATGTAGACCTACCATATAAATCTGTCTATTTAACGGCTAGTAAAGGCCCAGGGGTGCAGGGATATCAAGGTCTACTAAAGAGCACTCTAGAGTGGTGTCTCAGTAATCAAAGAAAGGCCTCCTGACCAAAGAAGTTTAAATTCACTTTCAACCAGATGCAAAAATTGAGCTTAAATTTGGTAAGTGAAGTGGATTAAGGGCTCACTGATGAAAGGAAAAGGCCAGGGTGATGGAAAAGTAAGGACAATGCAAAGGTTATTTCAAAGCACTGGAAACATGAACAAGTGTAGGGTCCACCTCACTGAGTAGACTGGGGCTTAGAAAGCTGTGTAGAGAAGTGGAGTGGGGCATGTGGCCAGTGCCAGTTGAAACTTTAAAATGAGTTTTTCAGCAAGAACATGGGGACCAAGATTGAAACTGTTTAACGGTAAGTTTTTCTTTACAGAGAACAACAGATACATTGAATAAGCTACCAAGAAGTGGGCGAGACAATGACAATGTCCAAATCTTGACGCAACAATATTTAAAAAAATAAATAAAAAAGTGTATGAGTATTGATGAGCTATGTCAGCTGGAATGGCCCCATTCCAGGTTCTCAAAACCTTTATTTATTAGTTTGCTTAAATTGAAAAGACTTAACTCCTTCAAGCTTTACTTTAACTGGAAGGTGCAAATAAAACTTAGCCTTGCATGTGGTTAGGAGACTCGATCTGGTATTAGAAACAGCAGAGTTAAATTGTGAAACCTTCACTGTGTGTTCAATGTTATGTGGTGCAAGGCTGTCTTTTAATCCACATGTAAACTAATGGGATAAAACACCAAAAAAGAGTTGGGGTGCCAAAAAGATACAGTAACTGGGTATGGGAAAGAAATTAAACAAAGAAAGTGCTTGTGTATTGCTATAATATTAGTCTCAGTTACCCTGGTGTGCTGTTTTCAGTTGCCGGTCATAGATTTTGACTCCATATAGTGGAGTCTGGTAGGCTATAAATGCTAGGGACTGGAAGCGGAGATGGTGGAGTGGAATTGTAAGACCTCTTCAGAGCCATGTTGTCTTTAGATGCTGGGAAAACCAACACGCAACCTTGGCGCTACCCTGAAAGGCTCACGACTTTCTCCTGCGAGTGACATGTGATTCTGAGATGCTTCTGGGGTTGGAGTTAACAGCATTTATAGAGTTTTTTTAGTTTTCTTGGCCTCTGATTTTAAAGAGACATAGTCTGTTATCTGTGCCACCATATTACAGTAACATTTGAACACCACTGCAGGGGTGATGCCTTCCTCAGGATAAGAAATAGGAATTCTTTGCTAAAATGGTTACCTGCTGACACTCCCATCTCCTCCTTTAGAACCTTGGAGTTCTTAATTGACTAATTGTAGCATATATCTACTATATAATAAAATAATCTGCTATCAAAATCAAAAACTTTGTTAAGTATGGGAAGTTAAGTTGTGAATTGTGCTCACCTTTTTAACAAATTACTACTGTGATGCCAGCTAACTATGTGGCACATATTCTTTTTAGGACCTTGCCTGGGGAGCACAATCACCTTGCCCTGGCTCTGCTTCCCGCCATGTGTTGCACATTATATATTACACAGCCAGGGCATGAAGCAATTTTTTGTTATGACAAGAACATTGAAGAGAGCACAATGAATCTCCAGCCGTCAGCATCTCAAGATAAATCAGCGCCTTTGCAATGACCTTTGGTAAAGGGATGTGTGACTTTACACAGCAACAAAACCTTTACTTCTGAGTGAGCAGTGTGTCTACAGTGCAGCACTGTGATAAAAATTGTATATGGCACAATGGAGGCAGGTTTTAAAAATTAGGCTCGGATTAAAGGGGCTGGAATGATGAAGGAATTCGCCCACCTTTCTACTCTTTACTGCTTTTGAAAGAGCAAATGTGACAACAACAGGCAGAAAAAAGGAAATCGCTTGATATGGGACACCTGAGTGTTTTATGACACGCTGCACAAACACTTCAACTGGCATAACCATTGACACTGAGATGATAAAGCATCACCGGCCAGACTGGCTTGAATGAGTAAAAAGGAAAGCAGAGTCTACAAGAGAAATACACACAAGGTCAAATTGGCCACAAAATGAACCCCAGCTTGAATAAAATTTAAAAATCTGGTGTTGTGTGGCTTTGTCACCAACACTATCCAGTACACAATTTCGTTTGACAGTAGGAGTGGCTGCTGAATAGCCTTATGACCAGATGATGTAAACTGTCTCTAAATCAAGTAGTGCAAGTGCTAATCATCTTGTTCCATTTGCAAGAACAAAGAAGGTGGCAATAGTGACTAGATAGCTGAGGCCATTAATACTAGTTTTTGTAAGGCACACTGTTCCTGCGTGGTGCTGAGGTGTCACCTGTTGCACTCAGATCCCAATCCAGGTGGTTTGTCAGTGCGGTGGGTGTGGCACTGCGCTATCAGCACATACTCCCAACCTGGACAGAAGGAAGCTGTGAGCCATTAATCTACTGTGATGTCTCAGCTGAGCAGGTGCCATACCAGGATATTGTACATTCAGTGAGGATGAGCTTCACAGTGCACCTGCAGAAGTCGATTCGCATAGTTGGCAACATCCAGACTTTTATGAAACACTGGTGGAAGTAAAGGCATTGGTGAGGGTTCCTGATAGTAGACAAGATGTATCATCCCCTCTTCAGATCATCAGTCATGGTGACTTCCAGAAATCTGAAACCTTCTGACTCTCTCCACAGCAGCTTCTTTCATGCAGATGGAAGTGTGGTGAGCCTCTTACTTCTTGAAGTCCTTCAGCAGTTCCTTGGGTTTGCTGACAGAATGGCAGAGATTGTTGTCCTTCCACCAGTGTGTCAGAAGGAAAACATCTTCTCTACAAGCTGTCTCATCATGGTTTGATTAAATTTAATAGGTCTCAGCACCTGTCTCTGAAAGAAGGTGCTATTAAGATGCTATTACATTAGATGAGTTTATCAGACCATTCCAGGTGTAGAAATCATTAATATAATCTTAGGGACTCAGAGGCAGTCATGTCACTTGTTGTCATGTTGCCATCTGTATAGTCTGACATACCTAGTCTAAGACTCGCCCTGGATAGACTCTGTGTGTGCAAGAGTTGAGGACCAATGAACTGTCAGTCAGAAGTACAATGCCCATAATGCAGCTACGAGAAATAACGAAATGTGCGTATTTTTGACTTTGCAAACAGAAGAAAGGCTTATCTGTCTAATGTCTTGTGTTTTACATACCACCACAGAATGAGAAGTAAAAGGACTGAGATGCAGCTGAATTCATAGTACACCAATACACCATTCTTACAGATCCGGTTCTGTCAAGCAGCACGTTGTAGGCTGTCAGATAAAGGAATGAGTTTGTGATGCTTTGAAAATGTGAAAATGTACCGGAAAGTCATCATGGAGTCATCTATTATGATTTATAGCAATCTGACATATTCAGGTGACAAGATTAATCGTCAAGTTTACCATCCCCTCCTACTAGAATTTGCCTAATGAGATGCTGGCTTTAGTCTGTACTCATTGATACTGTCCATGTCTGTTTGTTTTCTTTAACTATTGAATAAATGTTATCTTTTTGAAATGCACTGTTATTCCAGCCAGTCGTAATAAAACATGAAACAGTTCAAAAACCCATGCTGCCCACACATGCAGCTGCCTGCCTTCTTTTCAAAATCAAGTGCCCCAATGGCATAATTCTTCAAAAAATTGACTGGCGGGTAGGGGTTTGCCTCAGAAACAAAATAAAAATAATTCTTTTTCACAAAGATTGAGAAGTAAACTTTAAAAAACAAACGATAAGCTCTTCAGAGTAAATGACAAGGGGTTAGTTGTAACTGTAGTCAGAAGTGAGATCCAAAAGGTCCTTCACCAAAACATTTTATGTAATAAGACGAGCCAAGACACTTAGATGTAAAGCGGGTCAATATCAAGAGAAGAATACTGAACACTAAATCTCCTGAAAGCAATAGTTTATTGGTTGAATTGGAGTATTGGACCAAGCAGCTCTTGCCACTGCACTGTAATTTATCAACTGTCACACACAAGTGATTGGGGGCAGCTAAATGACCCGACGAGCCACGCGAAACCACAAGACAGGGGACTAAGACAACGTGATAATGCCACTCTCTTTATTTTAACAGGAAACAACAAAAAACCACTACTCCTTGAATTTGTCTCAAAAACCTCATCTAGATGTCCAAGCTGCTTCCGTGTTGTGAATTCGCCTCCGGTCCCTTCCAGATGACGTCACTACCATCCCATGATCCTCTGCATCATCTTCCCAGCATTCCTACTTCCGTTCCCACCTCATAAATACATCCATGTTACCACCATTCTCTGTCAATTGTAAATTGCAAACCTGACCGTTATTCAGTATACTCTCTACTTTTGCTGTGATTTACAGTATACGGGGACGAATCCCCAACCCTTAATCTGTGTTTTCCTTCACACAACTAATATCAGGAAAGCAGACCCCAGCGGCTAGCTGTAGTGAATTTCAACGTGGTGATGTGATGCAGTTAAAATATACAGTAAGTGAAAATTTTTTTTTAAAACTTTCCGAAACAAAGAAACAAAATTTAAACTCGTGTAAGAAAATAAAGTTCCAAATTTCAACCTAAAATATAAGATAAATCAATCAATCAATCAATCAACATTTATTTATATAGCACATATTCATACAAAAAAAAATAGCTCAAAGTGCTTTACAAAATGAATACAAAAATAGAAGACACAATAAAAAATAAACATAAGTCAAAATTAATTAACATAGAATAAGTAAGGTCCGATGGCCAGGGTGGACAGAAAAAAAAAAAAAACTCCAAATGCTGGAGAAAAAAAATAAAATCTGTGGGGTTCCAAACCAAGAGACCGCCCAGTCCCCTCTGGGCAATCTACCTAACATAAATCAAACAGTCCTCTTTGTATTTAGGGTTTTCATGGAAGGACCTGATGATGATGGTCATGTAGACTTCTGGCTTTCAGTCCATCAATGTTGGTGCATCATGATGCTTTGAGTAGGTGGTGGTGGCGCAGGCATTGTGATGAATTGAACATACAGAGTATGTTCATCCACTTTGTAAAAATCATTAACTGCCAAAACAGGTTTCTCAGTTCTTATGAGGCAAAATTATTGTAGTTTGTTACTGGATGAATTTGTTAGGTGCTATCACATTGCAGCTGGTCATCACTCAGATGGTATGCTTGGCTTTTTGTTAGTATCCACCCATCTGTTTATCCATCCAACAGTCCTTAAATCCATCTGCTCATTTTGTAAACTCACTTAATCATCTTCGATGTCAAATCTGAAAAGGTTGTGCAAGTATACAGACATTTGTAGAAGACCTTAAAATTGGCATTATGGGGACACACTCCGCAGTGCGTAAAAATCAAAAGATCATAAGTAATAAATAAAGAAAGAAAAGAAGGAATGTAAGAGAAGTAATAGAAAACAGAAAATGGAAGGAAAGCACAGAAATAATGGAAGTGAGTGAAATGCACAGACACATTCTGATCCTGGTCTTATATTGAGGCTGTTGTGCTGAAGTTTTTATTTTTGTTGCAGTTTTCGTCAGGAGTTTTAAGGTCATGAGAAATAGCTGTATACTGTAAAATAAATGTCCTACACGTCAGTCACTGGTGTTTTCTCTATTATAGCCATGTTCAAGCAAATATCAGGATGTCACATTGAGTGAAGGCAGACGTTTGAGTCACAACACTGAGAGTGAAAGATTTTTAGAGCAATGAAAAAGCCCTCCTATGACCATAAGTGGGTCGTTTCTGGAGGATACTCTATAGCAGAACAGCCTAGCAGACCGGCACTGCTCATTAACACGATGTACACAGCAGTTGTGACTCATACGCAGGAAGAGATTTGCCATGAGGCAGGATTCTGTCAGGAGTTTGTCAGAAAAATTACATGTTTGAAAAATTAAACTTCAGAGTTTAAAAATAAGTAACTTAGAAACATCAGTCATTAAAAACAATAAAATAAATGTAAGCTACAGAATATTTATATATGGGAGTTAAGGTGGCACAGTGGTTAGCAATGTTCCCTCGTAGCTTTGGGAATCATTGTTGTAATTTAGTAACATTTGTGTGAAATTTACATTGTTCCAGCTTACATCTATGATCTAATAGCTGTCATCATCATTACTTATGTTCTTCATAACTTTTAAAGTCTTTTGTCACCTCGTCCCCTCATAGTTTATAATCCTCTGTCCTTTGATCAGTCTAAAGCCCCTCTCTAGTACCATGTCCATCTAATTACAAGATCTAAAATGAATATGATATTTTAGACAAGGCCTTTTAAGTGTATTATTCTCCCTAAAGAGAACCTCCCATTAATTGCTCTCCAAATACAGTGGACTTTATATAACAAAACATTGTGTCACTTTTTTAATAGCATCTCCATACTGTTTGGTTGTTTAGAGAGAATATCCACTCGCACTCCAAAGTCCTCTTATGACATAAAGACCGTAGGAATGGAGAGAGCCAAACAGTAGAAAGTGGATTGTTAGAAGTGTAAGTGCAGGCATCAGGCCTCACAAGGCCTAAGAGAGATGTTGGTCATGACCAACAGTAATCCCTATGAAAATAATGTCATTTCTCCACAGGATGGTACGTGATTTCCTGGAGGTAAATACTTCAGCATCTCAAAGTAAGCGTTTGCAACAGTGTTTTGGGGGCCATAGCAGTCCTCCAGTCCAACTGTTGGTAGCATGGAAGCACATTGCATTATACAGGGGATTCACTTCACTTTTTTTTACTTCTTGCTCTACTGCAGCCTTATTCTGTTTTTTCCCATATCAAGCAACATTCAATACTCCAGAATGATAATGAAAAAAAGGTTTTTAGAAATAATAAAAAAAATGTAGATATCATATGGACATAATTATTCAGACCATGTGAAGCTCTCCTCTCCCTCTGAGCTTACTTGCTCTTTCAAATTTTGTCTTAACATTTCTTTTCATTTAGCATGTATTTTTGATTGAATATTGTTTTATTGGATAATTGTCTTTCTCTGTTTTTCAGACTTTGAAGCCACGGCCAACATGGTGGATCATGAACTACAGCATGTCAAAGAACAACTCAAGATCGTAGATAAACAGATTCAGCAGATCCTCACACACAAGTTTGTGCTTCAGAAACAGAAAGCCAGACTACGAGAACTACAAGAAGACTCCCTCAGAAGCACTCCGGAAATCTTGACATCATCAGCTCTGTGACACTCTACCAGTACGCTGTGACGAGTCAGCTTCACCCCTGCTCCACTGAAGACCACCCACCGCTTTGGATCTCTTCTCTCCCCTGACCTGCCTACACCTCATAAGGGCCTTTTAATTATTTGAGATTCAATTGTTTGCAATTTAAACTTTCCATCATCTGACCACAAGACTTTTGAATCCTGCAGCCCTGGAGCTTGTGTCTTGGATATCGTAAAGAAAGTACCACCAATCTTTGAGAAGCTCAAGCACAGACAATTTGGAAGTGTTGTTTTTCATGTGGATGTAAATAACATTCAGCACCATAAATCTGAGATACTGAAGAAGGACTTCGCTTGTTCATTCCATCATGGAGAGTACCCTGGCTGCGGGGATCATTATCTCAGGACCACTTCCGATGATGAGAAGATGAGATGAAGCGTTCAGAACATTTCACTCCCTGAACAACTGGCTGAAGACTTTCTGTGACAAGAACAATTTCGGCATTGTAGATAACTGGGATCTCTTCTGGGAGAGATGGCTTTTCTTTAGATGGCCTACACCCCAGTAGACTTGGAGCACAGGTCCTCTCTGAAAACATCACTAAGGTAATTCAATGCTCTTGGCTATTGAATAATATATTTAATGATAGACATGAATATCTACAGTCTGCATACCAGGAGAAGGTGGGAGCGGAGGATGATATCATCCATATGCTACACCGATCCCTCTCCCACTTGGAGAGAGGCAGTGGTGCTGTACGAATTATGTTTCTGGACTTCTCTAGTGCCTTCAACACCATCCAGCCTCTGCTCCTTAGGGACAAACTGACAGAGATGGGTGTAGATTTATATCTGGTAGCATGGATCGTGGACTATCTTAAAGACAGACCTCAGTATGTGCATCTCGGGAACTGCAGGTCTGACATTGTGGTCAGCAACACAGGAGTGCCGTAAGGGACTGTACTTTCTCCGGTCCTGTTCAGCCTATATACAGCACATCGAACTTCCAATACAACTCGGAGTCCTGCCACATGCAAACGTTTGCAGACGACACTGCTACTGTGGGCTGCATCAGGAGTGGGCAGGAGGAGGAGTATAGGAACCTAATCAAGGACTTCGTTAAATGGTGCGACTCAAACCATCTACAACTGAACACCAGATAAACCAAGGAGCTGGTGGTGGATTTTAGGAGGCCCAAGCCCCTCATAGACCCTGCGATCATAAGAGGTGACTGTATGCAGAGGGTACAGACCTATAAATATCTGGGAGTGCAGCTGGATGACAAATTGGACTGGACTGCTAATACTGATGCTCTGTGTAAGAAAGGACAGAGCCGACTATACTTTCTTAGAAGGTTGGCATCCTTCAATATCTGGAATAAGATGCTGCAGATGTTCTACCAGACGGTTGTGGCGAGTGCCCTCTTCTACGCGTTGGTGCACTAGGGAGGCAGCATAAAGATGAAGGATGCCTCACGCCTGGACAAACTTGTTAAGAAGGCAGGCTCTATTGTAGGACTAAAGTTGGACAGTTTAACATCCATAGCAGAGCGACGGGCATTAAGCAAACTCCTGTCAATCATGAATAATCCACTGCATCCACTAAACAGTGTCATCTCCAGGCAGAGGAGCAGCTTCAGCGACAGACTTTTGTCACTGTCTTGCTCCACTGACGGACTGAGGAGATCGTTTCTCCCCCACACTATGCGACTTTTCAATTCCACCCGGGGGAGCAAATGCTAACATTACTCAAAGTTATTGTCTGCTTTTACATGCATTTTTATTACTCTTTAATTTAATATTGTTTTTTGTCGTGCAAGCTGTTGGAAATGTTCTATCAGTCCATAGTAGCCAGTATATTGTTCTTCTACATTGCAGTCTCCTGGGGAAGCAACCTAAGCACAAAAAAGCACAATGCCTGAACAATCTTTTCAAGAAAGCCTGCTCCATCACAAGATGAACCATGGACAAACTGTGTTTGTGGAAAGAAGAATGGTGGTAAAATTGGATGCCATCATAAAAAAATTCCCTCCACCCCCTCTAGGAGCACTTTGAGCCACAAGTACATCTGACCACGGTGTGCTAAGAAGCACCTCTGGGGTCTTTTATGTCCAGTGCTATCAGGCAACTCAATGCTTCCACCAGATGTGCTTGTTACGTCTATCTATCTATCTATCTATCTATCTATCTATCTATCTATCTATCTATCTATCTATCTATCTATCTATCTATCTATCTATCTATCTATCTAATTTCTTTAATTCTGTTCGCTATGGGAAGCCAGCTACATTATAATGTTATCAGTCTTTATAATTTCACATCTTTTGAGTATTTTGCACGAGTTATTCAAGGAATTTCACATTCTCTACTACTTACCGTTTATCATCTGCAAAATATAATGTGTCCTTTATTGATGAATTCAAATCTATTATCTGGAATGATAATGGCTTATGATAGGTTTGAAATACTGGGCAATTTTAATCTTCATATAGATGATCTAGGTAATGCCAAGGCAAAAGTATTTATGAACCTTTTGATCATTTGATCTTAGTCAGCATATCACCCAGCCAACACTTAAAGGGGGCCACACTCTAGATTTAGTCATATGAAAGGAGCTTAACATTAATTATCGTTATATATCTGATTACTGTATTTCTTTAACAGTAGCGCTATCTATGACTAGAACTAAAGAGGAGTATGTTGTTAAGTGGTATTATTTTGACACCACAGCTGCTGCCAGATTTTCTATTATAATTAATAGCCTGAATTCTTACTGACTTTTTCAGTGTAGGCAGCAATGTAAATGATATTATCAAAGCATTTTAATGGGAGCACCTGAAAAACATGTTAAGAAGTTATTTAGAGTTGTAGTACTGTGGAGTACTGAGAACAGTCCGTAAACTTAAATGACAGTGCCGTAAGACAAAACACAATAGAGAAAGACTAAACTAATGGTCCATTGTGAAATCCTACAGTCTCACGTAACTAAAAATAATTCCGCAGTTCATCTAAAGAGAGCATCTTACTGTTCTAACATTATTAATAACAGAGCAGAAAATCCAAAAGTCTTATTTTCAACCGTTGATTGCTTTTTAAATCCAGCTCCATTAGCACTGGAAGCATGAGAGGCAAACAGTAAAGATTTTGCAGTATCTTTTAGAGGACAGATAGATAATATCAGACTAGTAGCCAACCCGCGGCGTACCATACGCCGCATAATCAGGCCTGGTTTTTTAATGATTTTTAAGCACAGGGAGAAAATTAACATTTGAAAAATCGGAAATGTAATAAATCAGCAAGAAAAGCAACATTGTAACAATGCATGGAACGAACCAACACACAATCGTTTCTGCGGCACTCAGGCGCGGAGGGTGGAACGGGAGGAGAGGAGAAGGACGTCCACTCCGCTGCCTTCATCATGCTAGTCTGCTGATTTCTCGCCCAGTATGCACTGCCTGCTCATGTGCCCACCTCCAACTCATCACTCGAGTCGTTGTCGTCTGTGCACAGTTCAGATGCAGCTGTGACTCACATAGACTTTTCATTGCTCTGTGCGGTTTTGGCTGCCTTTCTATATATAATCAACCAAGAATCCCGACCACGGTGGTAGCGAGGTGGAAGGGCGGTGTGTACAAAGTGCAGGAGCATCTAAGAAGACGCATGTTTGTCGCGGATGCGAATTGCTGTATGTAGAGTGTAAAACAGTTTGCTATGGTGCATGCGGTCGCAAGGCGTCAGAATCAAAACTTGGTTTTAAAGACTGGTTGCTTCATTGTGTATACGACTGTAGGTGAATGAAAAGATGTAACTCTGGAGAGGGCAACATACAATACAGCGTTTTACACGCTGAATACAGCGATTTACATCCGCAACAAATATGAATCTTCTTAGATGGTGCTGTCGCGTCCACCCACGCTCTTGAAGCACACACACTGCCTGGTCATGTGCCCGGTCGCAAGAGCAACTGACAGAGACCCGGCCACCGAGTCTAAGACCATGGGAAACCCCTTTGAAACTGTTTTACACACTGCATACAACGATTCACATCCGCGACAAACAAACTGTTTTACATGCCGCATACAGAGATTTACATCCGTGACAAACATGCCTCCTCTTAGATAGTCCTGCCGCGTCGTGTGGTGCCTCTGTGTGAACTGGTCAGGCACAGAGAAGGTCAGCTGCTGAGAGAGCGTCTCAACTGTTGCAGGGCCTGCATTAGTGAAGCAGGTGAGATGGTAATGAAACAGAGGCACAGGGTTTATTGTTTTTTAAAGACTGCTTCCTTCATTGTGTTTTAACCTTAGTTTTAAAGGATTGTTTTAAGGATCCCATGGGATACCCCTCGCAAACTGTTTAACGCGCTGCATATAGCGATTCACTTCGGCGAGAAACATGCCACTATGAACAGTCAACGTGGCTCAGAGCTGCATGTGGACTCTATGACAGACGAACATAAATGATGCCGTTTTTCCTGTGTCATTGCGTCCGAGTTGGTGGGCATGTTTCTGTGAGTTGTCGTCGTATCCAATGGTCTTAGAGTTGGTGGGAGTGGCTCCTTCCTGCATGCGCCATGGGCGTCTCACTTGTCGGCGGCTTAGTGAATCCACGCCCCTTCCGGCGTGCTTTCCATGGTTGTCTTGCCTTAGTGAATTATATATATAGATACTGACTTCAAAGAAAAATATTGCTGAGCTTAAACAAGCTCAGAAATGTGACTTAGCTCCTTCACTAAAATTAGTTTATCTGAGCTTCATATAATAATTACTCATTTAATACAGTCCACTTGGGTATTAGACCTCAATCCTACAACCTTCTTTAAAGAATTTTCTGATTTCCCAGATTCATTCAGAACTGCTGCAATTAAACCTCTGCTCAAGAAAAATAACCTTGATTGTTCTGACTTAGACAATTATAGGCCACCCCCCAATTTGCCTTTTCTCAGTAAAATTCTAGAAAAAGTAGTTTTTTAGCAGTTGAGTGATTATTTGAATAACATTTTTTTTCAAGGTAAGAATCAGTCAGGTTTTAGATCATATCAGAATACTGAAATGGTTCTAGTTAAATTAGTAAATGATTTGCAAGTGAATGCAGATGTAAATAAAATATCTGCATTTGTTTTGCTAGATTTGAGTGCAGCATCGATCATGATATTCTGATAAACTGCCTTAGCCAGTGGGTAGGGCTTTGAGGTACTGCCTTAGGCTTGTTTAAATCTCACATAAATAGAAGGAAATTCATTGTCAGTTATGGCAGTTGTGCATCAAAGATACATGATATTCTATATGGAGTACCTGAGGGACCAAGTTTGAGACCATTATTATTCTCACAGTACACACTTCTGTTAGGCAAAATTATTTTAAAATACAACGAAAATTACCATAGCTATGCTGATGACACACAGCTCTGTTTATTTATTGTGCCTGATGACCAAGAGACTCAAAAACCTTTAATCCAGTGACTTTCTAGTATAACAGAATGGATGAATATGAATGTCCTGAAACTAAACAATGAAAAAACAGAACTGTTATGTTATTGACCACAATAAACAAAGTGTCATTCTTAGAAACAAAATTAATCATCTGGCCCCGTAAATCAAAGCAGAGGTTAAGAATTTAGGTGTTAATGTTGACTCTGACCTTAATTTAAGATTGCATATTAATAATATAACTAAGACTGCTTTCTTCCATCTAAGGAACATTGCAAGGGTGTGATCTCTCACAACATTTAAAGATGCTGAAAAATTAGTACATGCATTTGTGTATTTCCTGCCAGTGTCCTTTAGAATTGATTTTAAAATACTTCAACTTCTATATAAGGTTCTTCATTTTTCCCTTCCTACATTTCAGAATGCCTGTTTCCTTATATACTGAATTGTAATCTTAGATTTGCAAAAACTGGTTTGCTTGTTATTCCAAGAATTAAGCATAAAAGAATTGGTGAGGCAGTTTTTTGTTCTTATGCACTTAAAATATGGAATAACCTACTAGTTGAAATACACCAGGCTAAATCTGTGGAACATTTCAAAAATCTCAGTTTTTAAATCTGGCTTTCTAGTACTTACAACATAACACAGCATGGCAGGGTAATTCGTGTAGCTATTTCATGTATAAATAAATACCTTGCATTAATCCTTTGTTTGTTTGTTTGTTTTTTTGTCTCCTGTCCTGTGTGGTGGCCAAACCTGCGCTAAGCACTCTATTCTGCAGTCACCTGGGATACTGGAGGAAACAAGGAGGATTTGGAAACCTTTATAGATGACTGTAACAACCATGCCCATTGTAGGATGGGTGACCAGCTGGCCTAGATCATCCTGACTTCTATGACACAGAACCTGATTACCATAAGATTTAACTATTTGAGTGGTCACTTTTGTCTTCTGACCGTGGCCCTGCAGAGGTTTATTTTTCTTCGATTGCCTCAGTTTTGTTTTCCTCTCCTCCATGTTACTAGGTCAGCTAATCACATTCAGGAATCAAGAGCTCCATCTACATCCTTAATCAACCAAAACTGCTATGAACTGTTTTATTTGCTTTTGTATCTGTTCACTGAATTTAATAACATCTCTCTCCACTTAATGTGTTGCTATGTACACATGCCTAAGTCAAATATAGATATGTACTGTATACTTTATATATATATGCAAATTAATTCTGGTTGTTCTCTTGCTATCTTTATGTATAAAGCTTCTAATTAAAGTACAATATAAACCTGTGTCTGATAAGATTGAAGGTTTGTTTTGCTCTTCAGTATTTAAATTTAGTTTAACAACACCCATGTTGATTTTCTGTTTAGTTTCCTTACATTTATCAGAAATTATTGTAATATCAATCAATGATAATATCCACATAACTATGGCATTTCTTTATTGTTTTTTGGAAGGCACTCTGAGTACATGTAAATATATGATAAAGTTCTATATAAATAAAGTTATTGTTATTATTTGCTATGATACTTGAAATTTAGCTCAGGTGCATCTCATTCTACGGATCATCACTGGGATGTTTCTACACCTGGTTTGGAGTCCACCTGTGGTTAATTCAATTGATTGGCCATGATTAGAAAAGGCACACACCTGTCTATAGAAGGCACCATATATATGTAAAATTCAAAGTTGAATGACCGACGGACTCATTCACTCATCAACAAAGATACTATTTGCCATTTAATTAAAAAGCTGAAATTTGTGAGGATGATACAGTGTATCTAGGCCAGTAGGTATCCACTAAAAAAGGATATTTTGATATAGCAATAATTAGGGATAAACTTCCACCCCTAGAAAAGCTAAATACAGGTAGTTGTCGACTTATGATCTATGCGTCTTAGGACAATTTGACTTATAACCGTTACCATATCTCATGGGCAAACGACACTTTTCACCATGCCAACTCCGCATGCTGTGACTCATTCTTCTCAATCTCAGTTTATTATCTGCAGTGGTTTCGACTATGTTTAGTTACATTTTTCTCACACTTACAGAGAAAAAGGCAATTGATCTTGATACAAAAATTAAGCTGATCAAGCAGTATGAGGGAGGAAAAAAAGTAAATGTGATCACTTTGTAACCGGTGTTCACCGCATGCATCGTACTGCTGCACTCTGGGTTGGAATCTGGTTAATCTCCGAAGCTTCTCTGTTGTGACTCACAATGTGCTGCTTTGTGCAAACCACCACAAAGGGGAAATGAAACCACACTAAACTCCTTTATTTGTTAATGTTTATTAATAACAGGATGAAATGCAAAAGCAGAAACCATTAATGCTGAAATTCTGCTGGTAAAATTTCTTCGCTAAAAGTTAATACAATGAACACTCGGAGAGGATCACATTGGTGATATGATATAACACAGACAAAGAAAGGACCAGTGAAGCTGTTAAAAGTTTGGCACCCATGCAAGCAACAGTAATAACAAAACAAAATAATAAAATTGAAAAATAATTTACACAGAAAACAAAAAAGTTAGAAAATCTATACAGTCTGCTAAGAATGATGATTAAAAAGGATATAAAACAAACATTAGGACTTAAGGGACTTACTGTACAGTACAGTATTGTACCATACATATGATCAGTTTTGAATACATATACTGGTCAGTCTTGCATCCAGATCTACTTATGACTAGTCCATTGAAACCGAACATGGTCATAAGTCAACAACTACCTGTACTCCTCTTCTTCTTCTTTCGGCCGCTCCCGTTAGGGGTCACCACAGCGGATCAACTTCTTCCATATCTTCCTGTCCTCGTCATCTTCTTCTGTCACACCCATCACCTGCATGTCCTCTCTCACCACATCCATAAACCTTCGCTTAGGCCTTCTACTTTTCCTCTTACCTGACAGCTTTATCCTTAGCATCCTTCTCCCAATATACCCAGCATCTCTCCTCTGCACATGTCCAAACCAACGCAATCTTGCCTCTCTGACTTTGTCTCCCAACCTTCTAACTTGAGCTGACCCTCTAATGTACTCATTTCTGATCCTGTTCATCCTCGTCACACTGAGTGCAAATCTTAGCATCTTTAACTCTCTTTCCTCCAGCTTTGTCTCCTGCTTTCTGGTCAGTACCATCGTCTCCAACCCATATAACATAGCTGGTCTCACTACCGTCCTGTAGACATTCCCTTTCACTCTTGCTGATGTCCGTCTGTAACAAATTACTCCTGACACTCTTCTCCACCCATTCCACCCTGCCTGTACTCTCTTTTTCACCTCTCTTCCATTACTCTGTACTTTTGATCCCACGTATTTAAACTCACCCACCTTCACCAACTCTACTCCCTGCATCCTCACCATTCCACTGACCTCCTTCTCATTCACACCCATATTCTGTTTTGTTCCTATTGACCTTCATTCCTCTCCTCTCTAGAGCATACCTCCACCTCTCCAGGGTCTCCTCAACCTGCTCCCTACTATCGCTACAGATCACAATGTCATCAGCAAACATCATAGTCCACGGGGACTCTTGTCTAATCTCGTCTGTCAACCTGTCCATCACCTGTACTCCAAAACCTAAAAAACACTTTGAGTGGTTTGATTAAAATTTGATTTGGGGGAATTGAAAAAATAAAATTAGCTGATCCTTGTTTTTTTAATTTGTCAATATTTGTCAGGAATAATGCTGTAGCAAGTGGGATATTTTTAGGAATCATGTCCTTTTTTGGCTCAGTGTTAAGAAGTGATTGTACAGAGAAAAAGGGTTGCAGTTAATGCAAATGACTGCCATCAAGAGAAAAAAGACGGGGTAACGAACATCATGGAAAGCTAACTGTAACGTGGAAGAAGGAAAACTGGCAATGACTGTAAATTTTGCTTTCCCGAAGCTCAGTTAAGGAGTCACCCACTCCATCACCTTGTATTGTACCTGATATTATTTTTTTTACCTGTTCATTTCTGTACAATTCATAAAACTTTCAATTCATCACATAGGGTGAGTAAATGTGCAACCTGTAAAAGTCTTTGCTGTTTAAAATAAGTTAAAGTAAACCACAATTCAATGTTACAACTTTATTCTCTGCCTATGGCTTTTGGAGTAAAACGGTAACATATCGGCTTTCCAATGTACTTTCCTTTAGTGGGTTTGCCTTGTGCGAATAAGTATGGAAAGTGTTTTGATCCCTCAGTGGTTGCTGTAGTTGAGAGGGGATGTGTTTCTTCTTTTCTTATAGGGGTTCTTGAAGAGAGAGTTGTGCAAGGAAAATGGTGTTTGTCCTTGGACTAAATATAAAATACTTATCACATCAACCTTCTCTGCTTTTAAATTTTATTAACGAGCAGCATTCAAGCAAAATGGAAGCTTGGTTTTATTGGTGGTAGACGATAAAGGTAGATTAAAATAGAGAGACAGAACTTTAATTATATTTCTTGCTATCTGTTCTTGCGGAAAATTTTGTACATAAGTTGATAAATATTTTGTAAGCTTCAACTCAAGCAATGGTCTTGGGGGCAGATGTGAAAAAGCAGTGTGTGCACCCATTTGTCTGCTGTTTGGGACTGGTTTTGAATTAGAGGCCATTCTGTACCATGATGCCCATTAATGTAAGGATTTGAAGAAAGAATCTATAAATTTGGTCACTTTAAGAAATCCCCCATCCCCACATCATCATGGCCATAAAGAGAACACACTGAGGAGCACTGCTCAGCAGCCATATTGACACAGGCATACGGTCTTTCCTGAAGAAAGCTGAATAGAAGTGATGACTTAACTGGAGACATTTAAGTACCTACAAGTCTGCCGCCTGAAACTCCATTATCAGGTTTTATTTTTGGTAATATTCACATGTATTTTGCTTATTGTCATTATTTTATGAATATTGTCAGTAATAAATTATTTAAAGTTGTAACTTAACTCATGCTTGTCCTTTTATAGAGGTAGAAGTGAAGGAGGGGAGAAGTTGTAAAGTACCTTAGAAATAGTGGTGAGATATGAAATTTCAGCCATTCTGATAAAGTCTACATAATAAAAAATACAAAAGAGAGAAAGTAGAGTAATATAGAATTCTACCAAGATAAAACACTATCTATCTAAATATTATAGATATGTTTTATAACAGCAAACCTCCTTTTTGGTTCAATTTTCATTGTGACCATGACTATACACATAGTAAGTTGAGGACCGAGGTACTTTCTCCATTTTCAGTTTTCTGTGCTGGTCAAGGCAGGTCTCTTACAAAGCCATGTTAATACAATTAAATAAAAAAGTAATAATACTAAAGTAGTGTATTCTGCATCGCCCCAAGGTTAACATTCAATTGGCGATAAACTTGACAACAAATTCTTGAGTGATCAAAGTAAAAACCCAAAATTGCGACAGTGCAGAAATAATCACGATAGCCTTGTAAGCCTCTGAAAAATATAAAATAGAGTCTTTAGAATAAGAATGATGGCAAAACTAAAATTAAAAAGTACAAAAACCCAGAGGCAATATCAAAAAATAATTTAGATTATGACTCATTATCTGTGACAACTCTGTTACAAGGTGCTACACTGAAGAATTTAGTGCTCTTGACCTGTTTGATCACCACCAGAGTCCTGTCGATATGTAATGGGGAGTGAACAGCATGGATCTTCCTAAAATCAGCAATCATCTCTTTTGACTTTCTGTATCGAGTAACAGCTGGTGTTGTCCTTGCATCACTTCACTAGTTCTTCCACTTCTAGTGTGTATGCTGATTTATCTCAGTTTTACTGTTGTGTCATCAGCAAACTTGATGTTGCTGTTTGAGTTGCAATTTGCAGTAGTAGATTAGATTAGATAAAGTTTATTAATCTCAAGGGGGTAATCAGATGCATACAGCAGCAGAAAAATAAAACAGAAGGATACAGATTCACAGGACCAGTAATACAGTCAATCAATCAATCAATCAATTGATAATAGATAGATAGATAGATAGATAGATAGATAGATAGATAGATAGATAGATAGATAGATAGATAGATAGATAGATAGATAGACGTAACAAGCACATCTGGTGGAAGCATTGAGTTGCCTGATAGCACTGGACATAAAAGACCCCAGAGGTGCTTCTTAACACACCGTGGTCAGATGTACTTGTGGCTCAAAGTGCTCCTAGAGGGGGTGGAGGGAATTTTTTTATGATGGCATCCAATTTTACCACCATTCTTCTTTCCACAAACACAGTTTGTCCATGGTTCATCTTGTGATGGAGCAGGCTTTCTTGAAAAGATTGTTCAGGCATTGTGCTTTTCTGTGCTTAGGTTGCTTCCCCAGGAGACTGCAGTGTAGAAGAACAACATACTGGCTACTATGGACTGATAGAACATTTCCAACAGCTTGCATGTCAAAAGACTTAAGTCTCCTTAGGAAGTAAGGTTTGCTCTGGCCTTTCTTGTACAGCACCCCTGTGTTGTCAGACCAGCTCAGAGTGCTGTGTATGTGACCCCCTAGGTACTTGTAGCTCTGCATCACAATGTCCATGTCCCCACCCCAATCCACCTAACCTGTATGTTTTTGGATTATGTGAGGAATGCAGAGGACACTGTGAAACCCAATCTCTGAGATAAGCTCCATTGTATAAAAACGAAATCCTGCCCTTGATAAGTGGGATAAGAAAATTAATGGATGGATGGATGGATAGATAGACAGAATTGTTTTGTTAGATCCTTTCCTTTGAAACGTCATCTGTGCTTAATGAGCTGACTGCCATGATGTCATACATCACATGCAGCATCAAAGCAACAAAACAGTGACTGGTGACTGGTCTCAGAGGCTTCAATTCTCAGAGAATTCCACCACCAGCTCTTTTTCGTGTGGATGTTGAGTTGCAGGTTGTTGTCCCTGCACCACAAGACCACGTCCTCCATAACTTTTCTGTACTCTGACTCATCTCAATTATTAATGCAGCCTATGATAGATGAGTCATCTAAAAATTTCTGTAGATGGCAAGTGCTGATATTGTGCTGGAAGTCTGTTGCATAGAGGGTAAACAGGAAGTGAGACAGGACAGTTCCCTGAAGTGCTCAAGTATTACACACCACCATTTCTGACACAGTCCCTCAGCCTCACAAACTGTTGTCTGTTGGTCAGGTAGTCCATGATTCAGGAGATTGTGGGGGCATTAAGGTTCAAAGCCTTGAGTTTTTTCTCCAGTCAGTGAGGCAGAATAGCGTTGAAGGTGCTGGAAAAATCAAAGAACATTATCCTGTCTGTGGAGACGGCTTTGGCCAAGTGGGAGTAGGTTCTGAAGGACATGTAGATGAGAGCAGATATTGACCGGTACAGCAATGAGTCAACAGGGTGGGCAGCATTGGGTTGAGCACACTGCCTTTGGGGGGATGATGGAGCTCGATGCGGTGTTGCTGGAGATGTTATTGCCAAAGCAGACTGCCTTAGTTCTCTCAGAAAGTCCAGAGATTTAACTTTAGTGAGATGTATTGTAGCCTAGCTGTCTCAGACTCTTTATGAGCTTTTGAGGGATGATAGTGTTAAATGCTGAACTGAAATCAATAAACAGCATATTCTAATAATTCTGATAATATCCACTATTATAGTTAACCAGGAGGTGGAAAAATGGATGACAAATCTAATCAGAGCAATTGGCCGGTAGGAGCCAGGGCCATCTCAACATAAGGCCACAATGGTTACTGGCTCGGGACCCCAGATGTACAGTCGCCCACCATGTTTCAGATGCCCGTGTATGTTTCTGTTTTGCTATCAAAACAAGTTCCCCAGAGCACTACTTTCCCTATGATGCTGTTAAGTCGGTCCTGGGTAGGACCTAATCCTAAATCCTAAAAAAAACACCAACAATTTACAGGTGCCAAAAAGGAAATGTGGCTGACCAGAAGCAACTACATTAACCCATTCTGAGATTAAAAAAAAAACAAATCTGCTAAAGATGAAGCCCATTTAAATGGCATTTCAATGTATAAAAAGTAGAAAAGCACAATAACAAAAGGATGGAGGTTTTGTTATACTTTTGCAAATATATCTTCTCTTAAATATTAATGTCTATAACACAAAGCATAAATGTAGAAATTAGCCTGCAGCATCAACAAATTAATAATGTGCTCCTGACAAGTAGAGAATACATTTAAGGGCAAATTCAGGAAAACTGGTCAGACAGCGGCAGTCAAACAGATGCTGGTCGATACATGAGATCAGACATTGGCAAATTAATTGAAGGGCAAAATAAAACTCAGCATCACAGAAGTAGCGCTGGCTGAAGACAAAATGTAATACTCTTTGATTGATTTTTTTTTGTTAGATTGCAGAAGAACTGGATTGTTTTCATTGGGTGTAAGGCAGGAACAATCCCTGGACAGAGTGCTAATCCCTTGTGGGGTGAACACACACATACTCACCATGTGAAACCCAGTCTCTGAGATAGGCTCCAGTTTCTACAAAACCCTGCCCTTGATAAGTGGGATAAGAAAATGGATGGATGGATAGATAGAATTTTTTTGTGAGATCCTACCTTTAACACTTCGTTTGAGCTTAAAGAGCTACTTCACATGCAGCATCAAAGCAACAAAACAATGACACTCATGCAAGCTGGAAAAACAAAACAATAAAATGTTACCACTTTAGTTCTCACTCATTAGAGCAAATATCCGCTAGTTATAAGGACTGACAGCATTTTGAGGAGTTGGGATAATTAAGATCATTGAGAAAGAGAAACAAAATTCAGTAGCTGCTTTACATTTTGTTTGGTGAAGAGTAACCAAGGGTCTGCTTGTGCTGAATTGCATGGCCTTTTCCACTAAAGCCCTTAGCAGAGAAATGATAAACTTTTTGAAAAAGGTAAATTTTTAATTTTGGGAGAAAGCTCGCATTTCTGCATTAAATGCCAGTACTAATAAAAATAATACTTTTTATTTAAAAGCACCTTTCACGGTATCCAAGGACATCAACATCAACACTAAATATTAAAACATATCATTAAACAGTCCAACATATATATATACAGGCTCTGATATACTGTATGCTTCAAAGGAGAGTGTGGGATCTAAAATAAAACCCATTTTTAACCTGTGCGGATAGAGACTTAATAAAGCCTGAGATTTTTAATGAAAAATGGTCAATTTTCCTTTAAGTACCTGGAGATGAAATAATTTTTCACTATTTAGTCTGGGAATGTTTTCAGATAACCGATGTATTTATCAGCCAAACAGGCAACCAATGCAGGAAGAGGTAATGTTTGTGTCAGTCCTGTGTGCAAATAAATCTGTATGTCACCTGCATTTTCTGGATACATCGCCTCATCTAATACATCATGTCATCTGACTCTTGCAATCAACTAATGACACCAGTAATTTCTGACTCGTATCGATTCTCCTCTTATTCTGAACTGAATTAAGAGGGGTGTCTGCAGATTGTCCTATTGCTCTTAGGACCACTTCATAGAAGGGGAGTATGGGCTTTCCTTTTCAGTTTACCCTTGTTTGCTGGAGGAGTGTTTGTTACTCGTTTACCTCCACTACCTGACGAAGGTATTTTCTCTAAGATGGGGCAAAGACCTCCTGCGTTTTCAGCTTTAAGTTACATTTAGTTAATCCTTGAGTTACACTCATTTCTTTTCCTTGTGTTTAATGATTCCTTCTGTTATAGCTTCATATATACTTGAAATTGTCTTGCTCTGTATACTGAAAATCTGTTTGTGGCTGATGAGGCTAACTCTATTGTCCCTTTGGTTCGATTGGGTAGACTTTATTATCCCAGAGAGAAATTTGTTTGCAGCAGAAAAAGTACAAAACATAAGACATTGTTACACAGATACAAGAAAACAAGCCAAGGTACAAAAAACAGTGTTCAAAGTGTTCAAAGAAGAACAATTAACCTTAATAATAATAATGAGAATTCAGCAGCATCCCTACAATCAGATAATTCAAAATCCTTATAGTTCTAGAATTAAAACAGTTCTTAAATCTGTTATTCTTTACCCTTGGGAATCTAAATCTGCAAAATAATGGCAACAGGTGAAATTTAGGAAAATACAGCTCAGTGACAAAGGTCAGCTGCAAACAATGGAGCTCCGCTAGCAGCGGTGTTATTTTTCATATTATCTGCTTATTATGAGATATCCTGTATATATTCAACCCGAGAGGGACTGCTACAGTATATGTAAGCATATATAAACATGGCCAACAAGAAAGGGGATCCGAAAAAATCGAAAACTAAAGCTTCATCCAAGCTAAGATCAGCAAGCCCTAGTTCAAGATACGGCCTTTCAGAGACAGACCTGGATCAGATGGGCGAAAGTACAGACTCCTCGGGACCATGGTCCGCTACATCGTCGCCAGCTGAGAGCAAAAAGGGGAGTGAAGGTATGATCGTGAGTGCAGATCTCGATAGCTCGCCGATCGGAGAAGATTACCTGAAACTGGAAAAGGCCTTACAGTCCGCGGCTTCAATTACTCCACACGAGCTGGGAGCAGCGGGGACACCGGCTACAGTAGAGCCTGCTGCTTCATCTACGGTACAAGAAAGCACAATTGAAATGTCTAAACTGCAGGAGATGTTCGCTGAGCTTATGCAAGATATAAAGAAAAGCAAGAAGGCAAATGAGAAAGCAAGGGTAAAAGCAAATGAAAAACTGAGATAGTAGGTGAGACAGGAATTTAAACAGGCAAATGAAAGGCTGCGACAGGAGATGCAACTTGTGCTCCAACAGGTGCTGGGTAAAATTGAAGAGCACATTCAGGAAAACTTGGTTAAACTGAGCACGCTTACTGATCAATTGGAGGATTTCAAGGAGACATTCACAACTCGGATTGAAATAGCCGAAAATTTAGCTCCCAGTGCCGAGGAAAAAGCAGTAAATGTCAGCTCCGAATGCAAAAAACTTGGAGACAGACTGGCTGCTTTGAAAGATGGAAGCAGAAGGTATAATGTCAGAATTGAAGGTCTGCCTGAGAATCGAGAAAATCCAAACCCTGTGAAATTCGCAGCTGAACTTTTTTCTAAAATAATCGGGGACGACTTTAAAGCAGAATCTGAGATAGCAGCGGCTTTCCGCGTACGCGGATCAAACACCATTAGACCCAGATCTTTTATAATTTACTTTGAAAGATTATCATTTAAGCTAGAGGTGATGGCACTCCTCAGAAACAAGCAAGATATTATATATGAAAATAACCACATTCGTATCTTCCCTGACTTCTCTCCAGCAACAGCTACTAAACGCGCAGCCTTCTACAACATTAAACAATGGTTACGGCAAGCCAGCGTCAAATACAGCCTCTTGTATCTGGCCAAACTGAAAGTGGAACTGCAGGGTCAATTCTATGTTTTCGCCAGCAAGGAAGAAGCAGAAAAGGAATTAAGAAAGCTGATCCCGGGACTATTCTGATACATAATAGTGAGTCATAGTCGTTAATGATATAGCAAGGATTAATAATCTACTGTTTGATCTATTTGTTTAAAATACGGGTTTTTATCATCATATATTCTCATTATTACTTAGTATTACTAGGGTGCTATCTGTTTATGTTTTATTGTGCTTAACTACTTTTTCTTTTTTCTCTTTTTTCTTCTTTTTTTTTTTAAAATTATTTCATCTCTACTCTAAATGAGACTGTTCAACATCATACCCTTGGTTTATTGTTATTGCTATTATTGCATTAAGACTTATTATGCTTATTCTGGACACATTTTTAACACCATCCCTCGGGTTTATTATCTGGGTGTATTATCTTAATGCACTAAGATTGCTGAAGACTATATATATTTTAAGTGCACAATTTTTTTTTCTTTTTTGTTTTCTTTTTTTTTTAAGACTATATTGAGAATAGATATCTCTGTCTTTTAACCCTAAAACGCTGCTGCATTGGGGCTGGATTTGGTTTGGAGGTGCTCTGTCTCTGGGTATGTCAGAGGACTGGGACTGTGTGAAGTGGGCTCTAGCCTCACTTGGGGAGGCAAAAAGGGAGGGTGGGGGGTTAAAGGGGGGAGAGAAAGAGAGCAGGCCTGATCTATACCTAATCTATCCTCTTAATCTTTATAATTATAACTACCAATGTAATAATAGGCTGCATGGCAATAACTCTAGGGGAAATAGAACATTAAGGCCGAAGCTGTCTTCCAGTTAAAACTATAAAATGACATCAAAAACTCAGAATCAATGTCTCCATAATGGGACAGTTAACTTCATGAGCTGGAATGTTAAAGGCCTGAATCAAGAATTAAAGAGAAAGAAAGTAATCTCTCACCTAACAGGTGTAAATGCTAAAATAGTATTTTTACAGGAGACCCACCTACTAAGCAAGGATCAGTTCCAGCTGCAAAAAGACTGGACTGGCCAAATGTTCCATTCCAGCTTTACAAAAAAAAAACTAGAGGTGTGGGAATTCTTATACATAAAACTGTGCCATTTGTAGCATCAGATGTAGTATTGGATCCTGAAGGGAGATATGTAATGGTCATGGGAGACTTATCTAACTGTAAAATGATCTTGATAAATGTTTATGCACCTAATGTTGATGAGAAGGAATTTATACAAAATTTATTTGCATCCATTCCCAATCTGAACACTCATAAAGTTATAATGGCTGGTGACTTTAATTGTGTTCCAAATCCACTTTTAGATAGGACTTCTTCCACAGGGGGAACGACATCTAACACTGCAAAGATAATTACAAAGTTTATAACTGATCAGAACTTATCAGACCCCTGGAGGTTTTTAAACCCAAATTCAAGAACATATTCTTTCTTCTCACCAGTACATCATTGCTACTCAAGGATTGCTCTGTATGGATTGCAATAAAATTAATAAAGAAGTAAAAAAAAAATGGTTCATATTCTTGATCATGAGGTTACCTAACCAACATATAAAAGCAAATGTAACCACAGATTCAAGAGAGACTTATAGAAAAGTGACATTTTGGTTTTGTCCACTTTAAAACAACTGAGTTTCCTTAGAATGCTTACAACTGAATTAGAATGTTTAAATATGGTTGGACAAGTGTTAAGACTGAAGAAACAGTGGGTTGCTTGTCCATACCCACTACAACATGATTAATGATTCTGATGATCGATGAAGTTGCATATAATATGCAAATTGGTCATGGTTCTGCATATGATTTCATCAACTAGAGTGTTGGCTTTCATAAAGTTCTGAAACAGCTTACAGAGTAGCATAAGCACAATCTCCTAACCACCTGTCAATGCTTATTGGACCACTACGGTAATGATGGTGATGCGGTTTTTCATCTAGAGAGTAAATGTCAGGTTATGGAATGAAAATACCAGAGATTACCAGTAAAAAAAAAAATCAGAACTCAACCCACAGCAGGAAAAGAGATGCTAACAGTGTTTTGAGATTCACAAGGGACAATACTGGAACATTATCAGGAGAGGAGTGTGATGATGTACGACGAAATGAAGCAAATGCCAAGGCTTATTGTCAAAAGAGGTTTTGTGTTTGTGCACCCACATACTATTGCTAATACTTTTGAAATGTCTTAAAATCTTGGATTTGAGGTCTTGGACCGTCCTCTGTATAGCGCTGGCCTCATTCCATCTGTTTAGTTTAACAGTCTAAGATGCCTAAGAGGTCATTGATATCCCACCAATTAACATGTGAAAGAAGCAGTGCATATGTGGCTGTGAGGCCAATCAAATTTTGTTCTTTTGCCATCATAACCAAACTTGTGGAATGCTGGACCAAGTGCAGTGAAAAGCAAGGAGACTATGTTGAAAGTGCATCTATATGTTCTCTACTGTAATTCTGATACATTTTAGAAATAGAGTGTGGATAATTACTGGCTTATTGTCGTATACAGTATTGCTTAATTTTGTCAGAATGTGATGAAGTCAGAGGGCACCAGAATGAGCTGATGCTAGTCAAGACAGAAGGGAGGATCCCTTTGTTTGATTCATTTTTTTGTGACACAAATTGAGCTTCAATCGGTGTGACTTGCTAGTCATTAGGATGGACAAATATTACTGTTTAGTTAAGGTTACCGTTAGAGACGTCTGCACACACAAAAGAAAATCCTGCTATGGCCACAACTAGAATGTTCATGCAAAAACAGCATTAGGAGAAAAATGTGATAATTTGAGCAGAAAGCTGTAACTGAAAAACAAGGGTAGTGGAATCTAACAGAAACTGCTTATTTATGTAATGTGTAGCAGATAGTCTGCCAGCTTCTAAACAGTAGCTAAATGCTATAATTAGATTAATTAGCAATTAGCTGGAGCAGACTGGTGATGCATTGCTGTGAAAAATCTGCACATTCACCTCCTGACTATGTAGGATTTCTCTGAGAATCCTCTTTCCTCCAAAATCCCAAGGACATGCAAGATACAGTAGGTGGATTGGCATCTCTAAGCCGCCATGCTGAGTGAACGTGGGTGCCATGGAGCAGCGGCCCGTCCTTGTTTATTTTGGGCCTCACTCCCATTCTTGCTCCAATCCTGAAAGCAGGCAAGAAAATAGATGGCTTGATGGCAATATTAGCATTTGAAAGTCAACCCAAGGACTTGGATATTTGTTAATTTTGAGATTGACCCCTACAGTTTAAGAGGGCACCATATTGTTCTTGGCACACAGCTGACCCATTTCTTTAACTTGCTTAACGCGCGGCTCAAAAGATTTTGAGGTTTTCAATCTGTGTTGAACTGCAGTTATTAATAAAGATAACCAAAATGAATAAAGCAATTGGAAAACATTTTAAAGGCTGATTGCACAATTCAAATGCAATTACACATATTACTGTGGAAGCAATTTGAAAGAACAAATAAGAGCCTCAAAATTAATTTCACACCCTCGGAGGTTCAACAAAACACCTGACTTCACAACATAATTTTTGTTTACTAAACACGATGCATAAATTAGTCATATGTTTGCTCTTGTCGTTTTGATAACTGTACAGTAATTTCATCCTTATGGAGTGTTAGAAATACATGTGCAATGCAGATGTTATTCGAGTTTTCTACTGGAGAGGCAATTACATTGTTAGCAATTACTTTTCAAGTTTTTCCCTATTTATTTCCTGGACTCTTTTCATATTCATTGCCAGCATGATCATTTATTTTATTTACTTTTAATTTCTTTAACAAAGCATTGCAAAGCTTTTATACTCACCTATGACCTGTTTTATGCACACTAATCTGGAAATTATCTACATCTGAGAACAGACATTTTTTTCAAGGTAGTGCTTACTTTACTTCCCGCTGTTTTTGTAAATTCTTTTTATTTGGATATTTAAAAATAAACCACTGTAAAAGCACACAAGTCAACCAAACAAATGAAATAGCATAGTAAGTACAATAGTATACTGTGAAGACAATTCATTAAACTTCCGAATAATTTAAAATGTGAAGATGTGTGATAAGTCTGCTTGGTGGTGGACTGGCACCCTGCCTGCTTTTTGCCTGATGCTGCTGGGATAGCCTGGAGATCCCTGTGACCCCATACAGGAATACATGAGTTTGGAAAATAGATATACGGAAGACTACAGGGAGGGTAAAACACTGATAACATGACTGTCAATGGTCAAGTTTAAATGGTATATTCTAAATGTAATTAAAAGACATAAAGGTGGCACTCTGTCCGGGTTTGATTTATTGTATTTACTATCACCCCCCTCCACCTTAAGCAATCCCTTATATGTCACCAACATAAGAGCACACTCTTATACCAGTATAGCATACAAATAATAAGTACCGGGATTGTGTAGTCCTATGCTCTATACTGTTTTTGCTTATGACTGTGTTGCCCACCAGGGAAACACCAGTATCTTTATGTTTGTTGATGATAACACAATCATTGGTCTGATTATTGTAGGAAAGCCTGTTTCTGATTGTTTGGTCAGAGACATTCACACCAGTGACCTGCTGGAGGTCATTTTGTTGGGCTCTGGCAGTGCTCATCCTGTTCTTCCTTGCCCAAAGGACCAGATGCCAGTCCTGCTGATGGGTTAAGGACCTTCTACGGCCCTGTCCAGCTCTCCTAGAGTAACTGCCCATCTCCTGGAATCTCCTCCATGCCCTTGAGACTGTGCTGGGAGACATGGCAAACCTTCTGGCAATGCCACGTATTAATGTGCCATCCCATCCTGGAGAAGTTGGACTACCTGTGCAACCTCTGTAGGGTCCAGGTATCGCCTCATGCTACCAGTAGTGACACTGACTGTAGCCAAATGCAAAACTAGTGAAGAAACAGTCAGAAATTATGAGGAGGGAAAAATGTCAGTGGCCTCCACCTGTTAAACCATTTCTGTTTTGGGGGTCATCTTATTGTTGCCCCTCTAGTGCATCTGTTTTTAATATCATTAACACCACAGCAGCTGAAACTGATTAACAACCCCCTCTGCTACTTAACTGACCAGATCAATAGCCCAGAAGTTTCATTTACTTGATGCTGTAGGCTACTCATTAAAAAGTGCTCCTTTAATTTTTTTGAATAGTTTATTATAAATGCACTTTGGCTTAAAAAATGATGCTTATATGCTGTCTAAATAGTCATAGTATAAGGGGAACACTTCCATAGGGCTATGTAAATGCATTCAGAATCTGTGTGTTATTATTTGTATATAGCAAAAATAAAGAATATTCATCTGTAAAGGAATTTTAAAACAGTGTTTCTCAACCACTTGTCATTACCCACTTTGGGTGTTGGGTGCACATGTGTGTTGAGATATTTAAAGGATAAGTCCAAGTTAATGTCTTCACAAACATAGTATGTATTTATTTGCATTTCAAAACTGTGTTTCAGAGTCCAACGGTTTCTATAAACTTTATATTGGAATTAACAAAGCACAAATTACCATTGGAAAACAAAATCCTTAAAACTTACTGAATAAGTCAGTTTTTCAAGACATATGTCGACTATTAATCTGTATCTTGTGATTACACACTGTCACACACGTGCGCATGGGAGGCAGCTAAAGGGCTTGAGTGAAGGCAGTTCGGAGGCATGCCGGTGTGTGGCAGAGTGCACTGACTCTTTTTCTCCCTTGCCTGTAGACCATCCCCGGGGGATTTCACCTGGCTCTCCTGACATCACTTCCGGGACTGAGCCAATGGAAGTTGGCCACACCAGCTCCAGTCCCTCTGATGTCACGTCCGGCTATGAACCAATGGTGGAAGACCACGTGCCGGATCCATATGACCTCACTTCCTGTCTCCCCCTTTAAAACCTGCCCCTTTTCCTTTGTTTCCTCAGTCTTGTTCTGGACTCAGTTGAATGCACTTCAGTGCTGATTATTTGACAAAAACGACCTTTTGCAGCCAGGATACCACATTATACGGCTGGCTGCCCCAAACCTTTATCTGTCCATGTCTTGTTCTTGTGACAACACACATTGTAAAATAGCTTATAAATGTCATTCTTAAACAAAAAAACAAAACAACAATATTGTCAGATTCAGCCATTTTAACAGAAAACCAGCTGTGGATGATATGTCAGCACTTTATAGTCCTCTGCAAAAACCTTGGAACCCGACATGTGGTTTTCTCTATCGAATGACAAAATATGTGAGAATTTCACACAAGCAAATATCAAATAGAAAATGTTTCCTTACCATGAGAAAAATAGTACCAGGAATAGTCAATAAAAATATTATTTCCAGTTTCCTTTTATTAACACAAACATGCAATGAAAAGATGGAAGGCATGTTTCCTTTTATCAAAACTCAAATTTGTGGTGGTGCTTCCTGTTCCTGGCTCCTGTTGCCTCTACTGGAAAATTTTTATTTTTAAAAATTTATAGAAATTGCTTGACTTTGGGAACACAATTTTCTGTGGTAAATGTGTAGAAAAAAATTGCCTTTAAAAAGACAGAAGTTATCATTTAATTCTATTTATATCTGTGCATGTTTCATGAATGGAGCCCCCATCTCCCACTCTGTGGGTCAAAAATAAACTTAAAAGGGTAAAACTGGTTCATTAGATGCTAAAGGCTGAGAAACACTGATTTAAATCATTGCCCCTCTAAATATTTATTATATGTAATGCACCCCAAGAAGCCCAACAAATACAGAATCATTGTGAAGACTTCAAGAAAAGATTTAATTTATATTCCTTTGTTCTAAAAATGAGCAATATAGAAACGTATATAGTGAGTTAAAACCAAAACACTTTAATAGCATTTCAAGGTATAAAGTTTGCTAAATGACTTTTGCTGGCAAGGAAGAGTAGAATTTGGCACATTTTGTTGACTTTCTTTTTTTTTAGGTTGATCATGCTTAGTTACAAGAGATTTTGACAGTCACAACTCAAGATCTTCTTCAAAAATTACCTGATGCTAAAAATGAGAACAGAAACTTGTTTTCTTACTATGGACAAATGTTGTTACTAGTGACAAGCTTACCATAATGGGGTAAATTCATCTCTCCACTGAAAGTGTGTTGTTTGATCTAAAGTCAACAGAGAAGTGGAGATGACTGACAGTTGTCTTGATGAACCACAATTTAGGACACACTTGATGAAGGATTACAGATTAAATGTTTCTAATCTTCTTTTTACTTTTCCAGTTTGGAAAGAAGTTCACAAACTGTTTGTGGTTCACAAACTGTGGGAAACGTTTCAACAAAAAATGGTCATTCTACGCAAAATAGCTTATCTCTATGCACTTAAGGCTGTGTCTCATTAGACAACTTTTCCAGCGATTTTCAGTCTTGTCTTCATTTATGTAATCTTAGCCAGTCAGAGGCAGTCAGCAGTGTGCTCCTGTATCTAAGTGACATGCACAATGATTAAGACCAACTAGTCTGCTACTGGCTATGATGATATCAAACAGGTTTGATTTTCTTTGTGTTCGGGGGGTGAGTTCTTTGTGTGTGTGAGCTGAGAACCAGGCAGCAGTAAAATACACAGAATGTAGCGATGAGGTATTAAGGGAAAACCCATGTTTTGAACCTATCAAACAGAAAAGAAGCTTGTCTGTCTGATGTCTTATGTTTTACTTACCATAACAAAATGGAAATAGGAAGTAAAGGGCTGAGATTTCCGCCGAAACCGCTGCTGCTGTTAACACCTCATGCAACGCCGGCTCTGTCAGGCAGCACATTAGTTATCAAAAAAAGTGGTGAGCAGGACTGTGCAGCAAGATTGAGGGTCATAGGCTGCAGTTTTCAGTCATGTAATTTGTCATGGTGTAGCAGCTGAGATTGGCGAATCTGACATTCTCCATGACAAAAAGTAACGCAATGTGGCATCAGCTTTATCTGTTTCAAAATATCATCAAGATGAGATTCAAAGGTCCCCATATAGTTACTACTGATTACTGCACTGCTTGGTAACTTATTATAGATGCAATATTAATGACTCTCCTTGTTAAAGTAAAAGCAAAAACATACCCTGAATTAATTTCCATCTTTGCCTTTCTTGTTGAAGAATTGATTTTAAGGTAACAGGAAGAATCTACACCAGGAGTTCTTAAAAAAATTTGGGCTGGGCCAGGTCGGACCAGACACTTGAGCTCCCCTGGCACCCTTTACAGGCACACTTCTTCATTCACCAGAACACTCTGAGCTCCCACAACTGTTCATGTCACACACACAAATTCAGTTCAATTCAAACCTGTCAAATGTCTATCTACAGTATGCAGGATGAAGAATTATCAAGCATATTGTAGCGCTGGGGCCAAGCATCACAATGGGTGGATTTGCTGCTCTTTACATGGCTCTTTGAGGTGGATCGCTATCTTTAAAAGGACTGCTTACCTTTTGCCTCATTAGCATGGGACTTTATGGCATGCTATTTATATAGGTGCCCCTATCTCTGTTGATGTAATGCCAGCTCATACATGGGGGACTCATCTCTGGCTCATGTAACTTGTCTATGCCATTACAATATGTTGCACTGACTTAATTCTGTTGCTATTATCATTCCAAATGAGCAAGCTCAGCCTTTTTAATTAATTTTTTTCTCATGAAAATCCAATTATGTATCCGGTCATGTAACTTATCAAAGCATATTGGCATAGCTGGGATGTTTCAGGTTTGAACTAACCTGAAATATATGTTATGATGGTTTCAACTGATTGATCAAAGAGAGAATTATGATATATGCACTTTCACATCAACTGAAATTAATTCCCTGCTACACCTCTGGCGAATGGAGAGGTAGCTCTCTGGGTTAAGGATTTATGCTGGTAACTCAAAGGTTACCGGTTCAAATCCCAGCAGTGACAGAAGGAATGCTACTCCATTGGGCCCTTAAGCAAATCCCTTAACCTGCAATTACTGCAGAGGCGCTGACCCTGTGCTATGGAGAGTAAGTTGGGGTATGCAAAAAATGACAAATTCCTAATATGGGAAATTGTATATATAAAGCATTAAAAGAATTCAAAGAAAAGAAGTAACATATCTGGGGGTTGGTAATATATTATTTGAGAATAAGCCATTGCAACAACCCAAGTAGAGCTTCAATGTACACTTTCAGCACACTGTGATAACGCCAAAATTCAGCAATAAAATTTGATATAAGTCAGACTCTTTATTTAATTATTTGACATTTCATTATGCTATTAATAACCTTGGTTGGAACAAAACAGAACTTGATTGAGTCTTTGACTTTTCTTCATTCACGGTTTTAACAGATTCAACATACAAGAACAACCTGTGGTGTTTTGGAGTTAAGGACTTTTCACCTAGTCCATCCCACCGCACACTTCCCTGTCCATCTCTTTGACAGACATCTTATGAAACACCCAGAATAAATGCGGTTATGAGCAAAGCGGAGATATTCTGCTTGCTTATCCCATTAAACTTGGCAGCTTGGTAGCTTAATAACCTGAGTGATGAGGAAAGAATTCAGGAGGGAGGCATCCATCCATCCATCATCCAACCTGCTATATCCTAACTACAGGGCCATGGGGGTCTGCTGGAGCCAATCCCAGCCAACACAGGGTGCAAGGCAGGAAACAAACCCCGGGCAGGGCGCCAGCCCACCACAGGGCACGCGCATGCACACACACACACACCCACACCCACACTAGGGACAATTTAGAATTGCCAATCCACCTAATCTGCATGTCTTTGGACTGTGGGAGGAAACCGGAGTACCCGGAGGAAACCCTCGCAGACAAGGGGAGAACATGCAAACTCCACACAGGGAGGACCCGGGAAGCAAAACCGGGTCTCCTAACTGCGAGGCAGCAGCGCTACCCACTGCGCCACCGTGGAGGGCAGGCATGCAATTGTTTTTGTCTGAAGAAATATTATGTTGTCCCTGTCACTGCTTCCTGCTAACTAAGTAGCAACAATAAAGTGTGTGTGTTTGATGAAGCTACATGCTTTAGACAATGAAAAAGCCCTTGGGCCACGTTGTGCATTTTTCCCAAGCTGACGATGACAAGTCTTTTCTTGCTTTTCTGTAACATTTCTCCTTGGCTCTGACCTGGAGGAGGTATGCCAGGTGCAGCTGCCAGTCTTCCAACTTACAGCCAACGGCGCTAGGAAAACACGGGGGTGCAATGAAATGCTGCTGCAAGTGTTTGCATTGAACAGATTTGACTTTTTCCCCACTGTTGGCTTTTTAAATATAAAAGCAATCTGTATAAATTGGTTGGAGGATGCCAGTTTAAGCAATTTGCTGGAGATATTAAACCAGAAAAGTAACCAAAGCTTTTGATTTTTCCTTAACATCTTGACATTAAAACATGCTATGCCCACTTTTCAGTGAACTGATCGTAAAGTATGATCATAATTATTACATACTTGGCTGATAACTTTGTCCATAGTGACTTAAAGTACAATTTTAGGATATGTTACTGTACAAATGTCACATAGATTCATAGATATGGCTAAGGCACAACGAAGTTAAGTGACTTTCTCAAGGTGAGAACTGAATTGGCAGTGGTTCTTGCCTTATCAAGAACACCACACAAGTGAGCTGCAGTTTCTCATTCTTAGCAATAAGTTATTGAGAAGCCTTGAAAATGTCCTCTTTGGTTACATAGGCATATGTTGTGTCAAGCGCGAAAAGGGCATTGATTTGCAAACCAAACTCCTTTGTGTCTTTTCCTTTATGAAAGATTTTACCTGGTTTCAGTGAAACCCATACGTTTAAGTACCGGTATCATAAAATAGACTAAGATGTTAAAAAAGCAAATATCAATGTCGAGAAACATATTCAAATGTTTATACAGAGATAGGAGAGAGGTTTGGAGCAGACGCTAATACGGCACATTGCCGCACCACTACATGACAAACCAACTCAGAATCCCAGATTAGGACCCGAGTGTAGCCATGATATGAGTGACACCTCAGCACCACACTAGTTCAGGTGGAATGGAACCAGTGTGAGGTTTTTTATGGCGGCTGGGGTACCAATTTTGCCACCAACCCACACATTTTTCCCTGCAGGTTGGAAGGCCTGCATGCAGGGCTGGATGCAGATTAACGTCATACCCTGCAGATTAAGAGCCTTGCTCAAGGGCCCAATAGTAAATAGTAAATCATTAAGTAGTGATTCAAGCACTCAGGATGTAAGTTTTTCCAAGTGAAATTGTCATTTTTCTATAGATCTAGACAAATAAGTTCTCATTTTAAACCATCAATATGTATGACTATGAAGAAGAGTCAATGTTTAGCCTCGTTAGTTCGCCTAATCTGTATGAGCTACAGTACACTGTTGAGGAAATGAAGACTGAAGATGAAAACAAAAAAGACAGAAGCTATACCAAGGCTCAGGACACCTGGCGATCAGTGAGGTACACGTGGAAAATGTGAAATGATACCAATCGATGATGAATATCTTTGCTGAAATGAGTGGGATTATGCATAGAAATGAGAGGACTTTGCTCTGTTCGGCTGCGGTTTGTGTTATTGATGAGGACTATTCCCCGGCCATCATTAATCATAATATTTTCCATTTGCTGAAACTTAAACTAGATAAAGTGATCAAAGCTGGAAGTAGCAAAAGGGCAGCTTTGGTTTGTTCTGCAAAGAGTTGGAAATTGGCGGGGCACACTGCCCAAGGAAATGGAACCAGAAGATGAAATCTTGCACAAGAAGAGAAGCACAGGTCGAAACCAGAAAAGACTACTGACCTGTGCAGCAAATTCCAATATGTAACCAAAATTTAAAACAATCAGAAAACCAGGATATCTATTGATATAGCACCCATAAAAATGTTTGTTGTTTTTATTCACAATCTTAGATAATGTCTAACCCATGATGGCAGCTCAATTACTTTTGGGTTGATGAAATTGTACAATATGATGACTGTGTCCTAGTACCATAAATGATGGTGCCGACTACAAAACAAAATGGCAGTGCAGTGAGTTAAAAACATAGTGTTAAATTAAAAAAAGTAAATGTTGAAACAAAGCAAAACTGCATAATGAAAGCATAACCAGAATCAGTTGGGTTATTGTTTATCTATCTATTCTTTTTTTATTTAAAGATTTTGTTATTTTGTAAATATTATTTGATGTATTATGTTGGTTATGACAGTGATTTGTATCTTTTTTGCCTCATTGATTTTTATGAACTGTTTTTCTTACTTAAGTTTACTTACTTAATTTGTAAGCATTGTGCTCTAATTGGTCTTTTACATTCCTTGTGTTTTGTGGGTGGATGCTTAGGAGGCGGGGCAAACCTCACAAAAATCACATGACTGCCCTTAATTTAAATATTGTGAGGGGGAGGAGCAGATTCTTTAGTGATTTTCATTAAGTTCTAAGAGTGCATTTGTAAGTATTGAATTTTCTAATTTAGCAGGGTTTTCTCCCATTTTGTTGGATTCAACCTAAAATTTTAATGAACTTCTACTTGCAGTTTTTTTTTTTGTCATATGTCTTGGCTCTGGTTAGGAGAACTTTTGGTTTCTGTTCCTTTTTCTCCGTTTCTTGACCACTTTCATTGTTTCAGGTCTTGTTTATTAGTTTCTTTGATTCCTGGTTATGATCCTGGCATGTTTATGCATCCTGATTTCTAGTTTCTTAAATAAACTGTGATTCTGTGCAGTTTCACGACAAGCAGGTCTCAGAGCCTTAGAGAAAAAATTATTAAAAAAATTAAAATGAACAAAGTAATCCAGATCTATAATATTCATAATTCATCTTGTTAGCTACAGCAGCACATTGACTAGCGCTGATGACTCAAAACTCCAGATGATGGTCAGGGTTCTGCATGTAGATTTTACTGCTTTCTAAAGTTTGAACTGACCCCCTAAATAGATGCAAACTATAGACTCTCCATTTTTGAATTTTATTTTCACATTGTATTTGGATTTTTGAAAGAGTTAAAGTAGAAAGGGAATATCATTCTGAACAGCTACAGACACCTTGCACACAATCAAATGCTACTCCACAACTCATAACTCGAACCATGACTTCTGTAAGACTGGCTGTTATTTACATGAAAATGCCATCTATCAGTCACTGTGAACAAAGAACCAAACAAAAGAGACATTCTGAGATTTTTATTATTTTTAAACCCTTAATCACATTTGAGGCTTGTGTAGACCAAAGCCTGCCTTTTTAGTAGGCCTCAGACCTGAATCAAGAGCTGGTCTGGCCTTTTTGCAGGTTTTTGAAGACCTGTTCCCCTTTCTTCTGCTTCTCTGAGCCAGAAGATCACATCAATCTTAGGTGATCTTTGTTTTCTTTTTTAATTTATGAATAATACTTCACTTGAGAACACATATTTTCATGGAACATGGATGCTTATCGCAATTGTGAAAAAGTAACTTAAACTTTAAAAGTCCCAACCTCATCCCTTAAACATAAGTTTTAGAATCAATATCTCAAATTAAAATACTGTATAGTTGCAGCGCACTAAACTTAATAAAACAAGTTCACCAGATCAGCTCCATGTTTCATGTTCAGAGAAGATGTGTCTCACTGAATGCTGTGAACAAATGTGGAGAATTTTTAAAATTGCATCCTTTCATCATTATATGAACATGTAAAATACTTGTACAGTACTCTGTTCCTAAAAAATTATGATTTTATTTCAAATAAAAAATACTTTGAAGCATGAATACTCTATAATGTATTTTTTTAAATGCACTATTCTTATTTTTTTGGAATGCTTAATTCAAGGCTAAGCTCCCAGGAGCGCTAAGCTATTTTTTTCCATTGGGCACAAGAAAAGTATTGTAACGGCAGCACCAGCATCAGTGGGTGCAGTGGCAAGCACAAATACATTACTATCCGAGCGGGAAAACTTATAGTGGTAATTGGGAGATCATTATGTAAGTGTAGAAGCCATCAAAAAAGCCCACTCAGAAGCACCCTATAAAGTTGGAGCATCTGTCAGAGTCATCAGTCTAGCACTGACAGCTTGGTAAGCAAGTCCTTTTCAGGACAGAGAACCAATAAAACAGCCATGAAAAAGAGCTCCATTCCATACAAGCCATGTGCACTTGCATCACACGTTGCTACGTTGGTGTCAGCGGTGCAGCAAGTTGACTTATGCTCTGATCGAGCAGAGCGCTAAGCCCAATGTAAAGGCTGTGTGGATTGTGAAGGTCACCATGAGGAGTGCTGGCACTGGTACTCCTCATCCTCCTCAGAAGAGCCGGCTAGTGGATCAGTGAGATCACAGTTACAGCTACCATGCTACAATGGTCAACAGGCTTGGCAGCCGTTTTGGTCCCAAGTTCAAATAGTAGTCAGGCCACGAATATCTGGGACTGCCACTCGAGGTGGATTCTGTGCTGTTGGATCTCTAACCTGAGGATTTCAACAACTTGTCCACTCTAATCACAGCCTTGGAGATGAGGTACGGACAATGCCGTTTTCCCGAACAAGCTCAGGCTGCATTATTCAATCGTCAAAGAAAGCCAAAGGAGAGGCTAGGAGAACCGGCGTCTGACACTGAAACACTGACCATCAGGCTCATCCTGACTTCCCAGAGATCCTGCAGAAAAAGCTGGCTCTGCAAGCATTTTTAAGGATGGTAATGCCATTAAATGTTCAGCAGCGGCTTTGCTTGGCTGTGCCCTAGAGCATAAAAGGAGCACTCACAGAAGCTGAGAGGATCAAAGCCATTTTATGCCAGTTCGAAGGCAGGGCCATCAGGAAACTTCAACAGGGTGACACCATGAGGGAGGCATTGCCCTGCCCCTCCAGCCATCAACCAATGAGCATCAACACTATTGGCTTTTTGGATCTATCACCAGTCCTTGAGTCCCTTGTAGCTTTGGACCTAGAAGCTGTCAGGCTCTTGATAGATTGGATCCACTGTTTCCATCATTAAGGCTGGAATGCTGCTATGAGAAGACCACGGTTGATTACCATCAGCTAAATGCAGTTACCAAGCCCAACTCATATCCCATGCCCTGGATCAATGATGCACTAGACTCCATCAGTGGCTTGAGCTGGTTCAGTTCCTTGGAGTTGCGTAATGGATACTGGCAGGTGGTACTCACACCAGACTCTAAGGGGAAGATGGCTTTTACTATCAGGCAGGGATTGTGGAATGTCATGCCATTTGGTTTATGCAACGTGCACACCACGTTCAAGCGCATGATGGAGTGTATTCTTGCCAACCCCAGCTTTGATAAAGCACTGCAGCACCTCGCATAAGTATCCTCTGCCAGTAAGGCTGCCATACTATGGTTCAACCCAGGAAAATGCCAGCTTTTATGTTTCTGTGTCACTTGCCACTGACATGATAAGGTCACCGCCATTTGCAATTGACCTCAACCCCTCAATGTCTCTGGGCTCTGCAACTTCCTGGATTTTATATCATATTAACAGAGACTTTTAACACTAGAATTACCAGAGCCTATGAAAAAAGGCATATATCCGGACCACCTTAAATCCCATTGCACCTCTCCATCAGCGTCTTTTGTCCTTTAAACTTGCTGATAAAGACAAGCAGCCTGCTATTCCATCCCCCCACCACCTCAGAATGTGCACAAAGTTCTCCCAGCTCATGACTTGATTATCTAAGAGTGAAGTGCTGGAGTTTTAGAGTGGAAATAATAATTGTAATTTGGAACACATGCATTTCATGTGTGTTCCATTTCTACAATAATCTGTGTAAACACATTGTTAAAATAGAAACTTTTTCATACTTTAGTAGTAAATGACAAAATGTTGGCATAAACTATATAATGTGTTAAACCTAAAGCCCAAAGATCAAATAAATACTTTCACATAAGGTTCAAGGATAAGACAACAGCTTCTGTGGCATAGCGGTAAGATTTGCCGACTTGTAATAAAGAGTGTCCGGTTCGATCCTGACTGCCTCCTATTTTTGCCGTTTTCAGTAGTGAGCTGCTATTATTGTTAATATTATACAGTAAACACATACATTTGGTTTGTGTCTATAACAGACGGTGTACATTTATAGCACTTGTAAAAGTTACCATTTTTTTCACTTTTATTCTCTCAGTCACGATCACGATACATACTACCGCCCTCGGGATCTGACGCTGTTAGTTTTTATTTAAAACTGGGAATAACTGTAGATGTGAGTGGTGTTTTGAGGCAATGGAACTGGACATTCTCTGATCTGGAGGTATAAAAGCTGACACACAGACTCTGGCGAATCTGCCTTCTTCGTATCTCACCGTCACTTGATTTTTTTTATTCAGTTTTATTGAATGTTCCTGCTCACGCTGAATTAGTATGCACCTTATGGTCTAAAAAAAAAAAAAAACCCACACTGACAAAAAAAAATAAATAAAAAAGAGACACATAGGTATATTTGATATTTGGAATTATTCATTTTATGACTTGTATAGTACATTTCGGAAAACATTGCGGCACGGATGCAACATTATTCATATTATTCATATTCATTCGCATAACATCTTGTAGTTGTAATCAGTGACCACGCATGTTTTTTTTTTCCCAATCTTGCCAGTCCCCACATTTTGGTGCACAGTGCTGTTTCTTTTGTACTCCAGGACATGCAGAGGAAAGAATAGTACAGAGAGGTCAGTTCAGTGCTATATGCAATCATCAGATTCAAATGTTAATATTTCACACACACGCAAGGACCGTGAACCTTTTGTCAGCTCAAAGAAGCTCTTAGCACCACACCTGTCCTGGCCATCCCAGACCCAATGAAACCATTTATTATAGACACTGATACCAGCAATCAGGACATTGGAGTGGTCCTGTCCCAACTTGAGGGGGAGATGGTGAGAGGGTTGTTGGGTATTTAATTTGCTGTCTGAGCAAGCAGGAGAGAAACTACTGTGAAAACACAAGTGAACTGCCAGGAAGTATGGAAGGCACTCCGATTTATAGGATAGAGGGCAGTTCCTGACAGTTAATGGCAGGTGGTCCTGCCTCCTGAGGAACCAGCAGTAAAAAAAAGTGCACATAACACAGGCCACATATAAATATAGGCAAAACCAAAAATAAAAAATGAACTTTATGTAGATAAATTAAAGAATTAAAAATTAACTAAAGGGACATTAAACTTGAAGTTGAATCCTAGCCAGAGGAAGAAATCTGGCTGAGATATTAGAGGTTTGGGGTTATGATATCCCCCCTTCAGATCACACTGGGCAAAGTAACAAATACTTGGGTTGAGGGGACAAACCAGATTACACAAACCTAAAACCACTTAGTCATTGGAAGAATGAACTCTACAAAGAAAGATGTGACTCTAAATTCACTCCACCACCATACCACCAGTTGAACCTCACATTAATAGGCAATGTTTGACTATAGAAGGAAGTCTGTCTCTTTTATAAGTGGGAGTCTCAAAATGGCAAGAAAAGGAAGTGAGACCTCTAAAAGTCCCATAAAGCAAGTCAAGAATTTCACTGGCCTGCTCAGAAGAGGCTCACACCAAATCAGCCATTCTCTACCTGCTACCTGCAGGCTTCAGCCAACACATGCCAATAAAAAGGGAGCTGCTTTAAAAGTTCCAAATTTTACAAAAATGCCTTACGAGGCAGAGAACCTGTCAAACTGGATTGTAGAGACAAATCCCATAAAGAATCTTTATAAATAAAGATTTCTTAACAAAAAATAGAAAATAAGGCAAAATGGATATGCCTATTAGGCAATTCAGTGAATAACTCCCAATACACTATCCAAAATCAGAACTCAATTAACACAAACACAAAAAAATCCATGGAAAACAGGAAACTTAAGAAATAACAATACTCGCTTTAAACTCCAATACAAAGTCAATCCTCCACTGTCAAGGTTTGTGTCTGACTGAGAATATAAATCCAGAAGGAGGACCCACCAGCAGCAGTGACATCAAGGTGGCCCTGCCTCTGTGGCTCCACCCACAAAGAACATGGAGGAGTCTCAGAAGGGGACCTTTTTTCAATTTCCTGGGTTATCCTGTAACTGATTATTGTGATGGCTGTCTACAGGATATCAGTATTTACTGAGGATGTCTGTATTTACCTGACTTGGCAATTAACATGTTTGACAATATTGGTTTCTAAACAGCAGATCTGTACTCATTAATGGTTGGTAACAATACATTTTGTTAACTTGTGTTTTCAGTATTTGTTAAACCCAGGAAATTTAGATGTGCCATTGTTTAATCTGATTGTCCAGAACTGATAATTGGAGGGACTGAAGGACATTTAAGCTCTGGCCAGGAGAAGGCAAAGGGAGGGGATGGTCCACTGGGAATGCTGCCAAGACACTCGGACAGAGCACAGAGGCTCGTAGGCAGACGAGGGTACCTGGCTGGCACGACGTGAGGCACAAGGACGGCAACACTTACTTCCAGGGAGGAAGAGACAGCTCCACAAGGAGACACCAGTTGTGGGTCCAGTGAGAATGGGAAGCCGCATGAAAGGACCAAGCAAAGCAGGCAGATGAGAAATAAGGCATGCCTAGGCCGCAGCAACACAAGGAGCCCAGAGTGGAAAGAAAGGAACAACGAAGAGATGCTGACAGGGATTCCACGATTTTGACAAAACTTCTGTTGGGAAACGAGTGTCCAGTGAACAGAGTGCATCCGTGGACAATCGAACAATTAAGTGTTGGGGTAACACAGAGAACAAACTGGACTCTGCACCACTAAAGGTTGTATCCTCCAATTCTTGTTTTTAATGGACTTGTAGAGTGTGGACTGTGTGCTTTCCTTTCTAAAAAAGGAATTTTCTCCCTGATACTGTTAGATTTGGTTTATGTTCATTTATCTTTTTAATGTACTTAGATTGTCTGGTGTAATAGAAGTTACTGTTTCTTTTCCTGAAATTACTGTTGTGTCTTTCATTGTGTGTTTACTCACCGCCCAATTTAAAAAAACCTGTATGCTATTATTGGTAAATTTCAGGAGTTCCAGTCTCTTGATAAAACTGGGTGGCGTATTCGGATATTTTAACGGTGTTTAGGTTAGATTACCTGTAGGTGTGACCATGACACCTGTCACAGGAGCAGCATGTTTAAAGTTACAATACATTTCTAACTAATAATTAACAAAGCTAAGAGAAATAACATAAAGACACGAAAAATAATAATTTAAACATAACAAAAGCAACCATAAAACAGAAAATCAATGCAAAACAGCATTCCTGAAAAAAACCCACATGCAGGACTGGACAAAAATTCAAATCAGATCCAGGACACGAAAGGTGTCAGACAGCAGTGCTAATTGTAATTCAGGAATGCTGCTATAAAGCAAATGTTATATTGAATTCCAAATTGTGGAACTATTAAAGGGACAATTACTGGTTTTAAATTGGAGTGCAGGCTTTTACCGGTGACTTGACAGTGATTGGCACTTCAAATAGATTCCACGGCAGGTGCCAAGTCTTTTGCAAGTCACAACTGGAGTTGAACTCTTTCCAGCAGTTGCCTTTGTGCCTGTTTTCATCAAAACAAAGATCATTTATCCCTACTCTTTGCATACATTCACGTATGCTGAACCGCTTATGTTCTAGCTGATTAGAGACTATGTCGAATTTTTAGCATTTATGGTTCACTTTATTTGAAATAGCTTACAACTCAGCAATTGTGTCTGAAATTGTTCCAGGCTAGATGATTATAGTTCTTCAGCAAAAGAACTGATTGGATTTTCATTTGGCACTGGGAATCTGTGGCAGCTTAAATATAATTCACAAAATAATGCAGTAATGGTATTTTCATGTATTTATTTGAAAGGACAGTGGCTAATTATTTTTAAAGTGTTTACATATCATTAGTTTCACTCCATATCCTAAAGATTTGTATATTGAGTTGATTTGTGACTTACAATTGGCTTCTTATGAGGGGGTGTAAACTGCAGAGGTTCGGCACAATCATAAGCGATTCCTGCCTAGTGCCTGATACAGCCGCCATAGCCTCTGGTCCCTTGATTACCTCAAAATCGATTAATTACGTTTGATAATGAATGGATGGGTGGACAAATTATTCCCAATACAGAATGTTTTTGAAAAAAGCTTTTATTTTTCTCAACTGGAAAAGAAAAGCTAAGAGTGAGATGACACTCTTGGAGTTCACAGGTGACTCTTGCTAATAGGAGTACATTAATCAAGAGAAATAAAATGTATATTGTCCTTAGTTATTGGAAATTTTCATGAATGCTAGGGGGCATATTAGACCCCCAACCCCAGACACAGATGCACTCACAATTGTCCAGGGTTTACAAAGATTTGTTGTTGTTTTCATTTATTACCTTACAAAAGTGAGTTTCTTCTTTCACAGATTCCTTCCTTTCTTTCTTTTCTCTTTTTCAGCTTCCAATGGGGCTTTAACCTCCTCCTCTTCCAACTCCAGCTCTCTGGATGAGGCTTCTGCCTCACCCGGCCGACAATCTGGCCTCTGTGAAGAACTTGTAGATCAGAAAGAACCTTACTACCAATTACTAACAGTGGATAATCCTCCTGACAGCCCTACCTTAATAACAATAATAATTCTTTACATATTTAAAACACTTTTCTCACTATTCAAAGAACTCTCTATGCAGGGAGGACCCGGGGTGCAAACCCATCATTTCCTTACTGTGAGGTAGCAGCACTACCACTATACGACCTGTATGAATGATCTTGGCCACAATAAACTCCAAAAGGGTTTACCAACTGCCACACTGCCCTGTGGTTGTCCAAATGGGAGCCTGCCAAGAAGAATACTGTCAACCAGTGTACCGGGGAAACACTATTCCTAGTGGAGAATTCCAAATAAAACTTGGAAATGGAACATTAACCGTCCTGTTTGGAGTAACCATCCATCCATAGTGTCCATCCTTGATGCCCTTCTGGTTGGAAAATGGAACATTAAGCATATTGGTTAGGATGCCTAACCATCCCTTCTGACCATCTCTTGGCTTGATACTAGATAGATAGATAGATAGATAGATAGATAGATAGATAGATAGATAGATAGATAGATAGATAGATAGAGTCACTATATGAGAGATAGATAGAGAGATAGAGTCACAATAATACTTGAAAGACATCAAAAAAGGTTTGGGGCACCCACCTGTATACTGTGCCCTGGCTGCAAATGGGTAATTAGATTGTGAGATGTTCATAGGTCTGAGTCCAAAACAGAACTGATCTTAAGGTTGTAAAGATGGCGGCTTTAAAGGCCGCTAAAGGAAGCAACGTCATCGGGAGCAGAACCAGAAGTGGCATCATCAGTGGGTACGGAAACATGAGGGATTTCCTGTGGATGGTCTGCAGAGGATTGAGAGAGAAAGTCAGTGTACCTCACCACCCTCTGGTCTGGCGTGGAACTACTATTATTCAGGCCCTTTAGCTGCCTCCCAATCACATGTGTGTGACAATAGATAGATAGATAGATAGATAGATAGATAGATAGATAGATAGATAGATAGATAGATAGATAGATAGATAGATAGATAGATAGATAGGGGCTAAGGTCCATCCCAGCTATGATGCCAGAGCATCTATGACACTATAGTCACTCACATGTTCCACTGTCACTTTCGGTATCACAATATTTATACATATGTTTAATATTTTAATATTATTAGACAGCTCATTGTATTTCTCCTCTTCTGGAACAACGCCAGTAGAGTTCAACAGTATATAACAACAGGATGCTTAATCACTAAAGCACATGGAAATAAAGGAGAGACAAATGTATTAAAAATTGCACCCATGGGCCTCAGAGGGTCACCTTTCAGGCTCTTTCAGACTCTTCTGTCTCTTTTCCCTGTCATGGCTCCAAGACACCCTTTGAGGGCAACTGGTTCCACCCCTTCCATTCCATGAGAAATAAAAGCAAGGCGCTCCCGGAAGGAGGTGTTTCATTCAGGTGGTGAGCCACTCGTGCTACAAAGCTCAGACTCAGAAGCCTGACTGCTCTCCAGGGCCTTTAAGCTACTGTCTATAGTTTTTCGTTTGCTTTTATTTATTGACTAGGGCATCAAGCACTTGTCAATTTGAGCCAGCTTATTATTTTGAGTAAACAGGGTGGCTCGGTTGGCACCACCTTGACTTCTGTCTTACCCTCTACTGATGACAATATATGTGTGGTGCCTACAATGTATACTTTTATTTATTTGTTTATTTGTATTTTTGTCAACTGTTGTGCGGAGGCACTTAAATAAGAATTGCATTGACAATAAAATTGACCTTACACTATATGTCCAAAATATTTATTTTCTGAGGAGATTCTACAAGGAAGGTGCGTCGAACAAGGTGCATGTTTGGCTAATTGGTAACTGTAAATGTGTTACTAAGTGTGAGATTTTGTGTGTTCTTGTGGTCGGTGATGGGCTGGTGCCCTTTATAGCATTGGTCCAGCCAGGATTGGAAGATGGATAGACAGTTGTGATCCTGTGTGGATGATGCTGTAGGTGTGGGACACTGTATTTACGACTTCAGGACACTGCTGATTTTCACTTTTTAATTTGAGCTAAATTTTTCAGAAGTGTTGATTACTCTTGCCTTTCAGGAAAATCTCTTTGTACTTGTGATGAACAGAGAATGTTGAATGCAAACTCTGTTCACATTGCAGTAACTTGTTAAGTCCATGCCTCCTACATTAAAAGATGTATTACCAATGCAGGTCCATCTTCAGACATAATCAGTTTATCTGCCATCGTGCACTTTTTCATTATGAAGACTGTGTGCCTTTGATCTTTCCCAAGACAGCAAACCTCATAACTTTTGCAACTGAAGAACGCATTAAGTGTTTCAATGAATTTTTAATTTGTACTAGCTATGTATTCATAACCTATTTTGATACCATCTGTGAGCTATGGGGCCACCAGGATATTCAGAGTATTAATCTGATCCTTTGCCAGTTTTTTTGTTAAAATAAAAACAATTAAAATCTTTTTATGACCCCAACCCACAAATTAAAGAAGCTTTAAATAAAAAAAAAGAGAAAAGTCTTTCTGTTGTTGGGTTTATCATGCTACTTAACTGGTAGCACAAATCCAATCAAGAATGATGCCAGCAAAGGGAGCTGGGAGTTTAATATTGCATTGGTATAATACCTGCGTTAACATTTTTATCGATAAACAAGATTAATGATTTAGATTCTTGGAACAATAAATCAACTTTATGATAGCACTCAAAAAGCGCATCCACAGGGGCTCATTTAAAAAGATAAAGAAGGACGGCCTTATTAATAACAGAAAGGCAGCTGAGTATCAAATCAATGGGAATGTCCCCTTGCATTAAAGGAAGAAAATGAACTATAGACACTAAAACTTTAGTGCTCTGAAATTCAACCACAAAATTCAAACATTTCAGTATACAATGATGTATAACCCAAAGGATGTGAACTGAAATGAAAATCAGGGAAAAATGTAATTAAATATATATATATATACAGTAGATAGTATATATATTAAAACTTACAACAGAGCCTTATGTTCAGCATCTCTAAAAATCAGATCTTGGATCAGAGCGCTAAGCTTCTTAGAGCCTGTCTATCTGGTGCTGATAAATGTCACATGTGTCACTGCCACATTTCCTTTTTTTTTACTCTAGCAGCAGGATAACAATCTCCTTTTCTAGTCAACTGTAGAACAGATGCATAAACATTGGAAAAGATTTTGTATGGCATGTTAGATCAAAGGAGATTTGGGATTCCTGTTCATTCACTGTATGCTCTTTACCGGGCACTGCACTAAGCCAATTTGCACTTTGGCAAATCCTAGTTATAAAACTTTATTAAAGCATGCATTTTTATTTCTTATGATGTTACATTAAATCTTTCTGAACATAAACGTTCTTAATACTCCAACTAATATAATATTCTTTGTGTATGACTTTCATATAATCTGATCTTTACTGTCAGACATTCATTTTCATCAAAATTATTCTTTCCTTAATATGCTGGACATTTGAATTCCAATCCAGTCTTTGGGAAAATGACTCCTCACCGGCAGGAGCAGATGGGAGAAATGACTCCAGTGCCAGACTAAATATAGGAGAGCAGCTCTTCAGTGATGCTAATATTTCTGAATGTAGCATTTCCGATTGACCACAGAGGAGTTGGATGACCATCTGGTGTAGGTCCACCAGGCCTGAACTTTGAAAGAAGGCTTCCAAGGCTTTGCATTTTCTCAAACTGTGATCAATATGTGGTATTGGTTTCATTTCTACATTACTATTTGGCATTATTAGGCGGGCAGTGTGGTGTAGGCCATACATGAAATGGATGCCAGTTCAACTATGGCATATGTTTACCTACTGAACAAATCGTTTCATCAATCTTTCCTTCAATTTACATTGCAGTACAATGAAAGCTTTATGTTGATGGCTGGTCTGTTAAATAAATTTACCAGACCCTCAAACCCTCAAATTTACTTACTAGACATGGGTGGATGCACATAATTCATGTAAAACATGTACTGCAATACCCCTACGATACAGTATATCCTTGGAACAACAGAAATTGTAACAGCCACTAATTGTCTTGTCTTTTTCTTCCTCCACAGTACAGAGAAACCGTTCTGTAAGGGCAGCTGACTCCTCCCCTTCTGGTCCCTGGGCTATAAAAACACAACCGCCTGGAAGGAGACATCAATTCTTTCTAGGACAACCAGAGCAAAGTAACTCCACAACCTATAAATGCCAGACAAAACAGCCATAAATATACCAGCCATGTTATTCTGGTGGCAACAGTTTTTCTTTTCTTTTTACATCATTAAATGTTGTTTTTGTTCAGAATGTTAAATAAACCTAGACAATAGGTTTGTCACCCCAATATTTATTTTTGTTTAAACCTGTCATTCCTTTGGCCCTCCACTATATACAGTATATATCTTAATTGGAAAAAATGTAAAAAAAAAATTAAAAAGATTGGCATAAAATCAATAAAACACACAAACTAGGCATTAAAAACAATATAAATGAATACACTCCTCACTGCTTCTGTTTGACCTGAATATACATTTTTATTCAGTTTTGCAATTGTGAAATTGACTGTAATATGAAACTTGTTTGTTTGCACACATCCTGAAAACTTCTTTAAATACCTTGATCATTTCAAATTGCAAGCTATAATGTCAATGTAGTACAATAATGCTTTCTGTCCACAGCAATACACTTGGTAACGAGGATAGGATTTAAATTATGGACAGGTGGAGTATAGTGGCAGTGTGTGCAGATATGGTGGGGCTGAGTGAGAGAGCTCAGCTGACGTCACTAGGAAGCGCTATGCTTGCAATTTTCAGAAGCAATATCTGCGTGGCTTGCAGCTGTTCTATTAGCTCATGCTGTAAGACTAGTAGTAGACTATAAGTAGACTGCTTCTCAGCTAAACGTCACAGGTTCACAGTTGACCACTGGCAGTTCACCACATTGCAAATACAGTATGTCAACTGAGATGCTTCGTGATGTGAGTCCACAGTAATACACTTGTTGAAAATGGAGGAACTTACACTATGGAGAGGCAAAGTGGCGTGGCATTGTTGCCCAGAAAAGAGAGATGGGCTGAGAAAGCGCTCATCTGACATCATCAGGAAGAACTCTGCTCGCAGCGTTCAGGAGCAGTGTCTGTGCATCTGAAGCAAGGTATTATCCTATTAGCTGATGCTGTAAGGAAAACATTTCTGAGATGCGGAAATGCAGCTGACCACTGGCAGTACACCACAGTGAGAATATGTAAAGTAAAATGCTAGGTGGGGCAAGTCCACCCTCACCAATGTGCCACCAAAAACAATCACCTTGTCAACTCACCCCACGTGCTTTCCCTGTGTTGATGGACCCACGCATTCAGTTTGGCCAAACAGCACATCAGTGTAACCAGAATTGAAAAATAACTGATAATTGTGATTTGTGAGTCTAATTATGTTAGCATACACACAGCTGATTTAAGGGCAGTTCATTCAGGCAGAGGCCATGAGTGATTAGAGCAGATGCACTGTACACAGACAGGAAAGATGCTATTTGGGTCTTAAAAGAGCATGGTCCATATACAGTATAACATAGCTCAGATGGTAGTTACCAATACTTGGCACGTTTCATAAAAAGCTCACTGAATATCCAAAATATGTGAGTATTTATATTGGTGAGGGACTGTCTAGAAGCAAGTGGTCATTTCCTGCACTTCACCAAACTGCATGTGCAATCATCAGCATTCAACCACTGAAGAACAGGACAATGACTGTACTGCTGCAATGGCTTCTCTTTGGCCAAATTATTATACTGCATTGTTGAGAGCGAAAGCTCATGGCTACTTGAGCTGGGTACATTTCCGCCATGTGTACTGAATGGGTATATAGGTATAAAGGTTCATGTATGTACTGCATTTCTAAAAAGAACAAAATTCCAGCGGAGGAAGCGCCCACTGCTGGAGACAATAAGACAACAACTTCCTAAACTACAAATTAATAAATATGTAGCCATTTCTTATTACATGAAATATCTAAAACAATAAGCAACAGATATAAACACACAACCTATGTTTCAATTTCAAAAACACAATATGCAAACAACACTAATTTTAATTTTGATTTGGATAAAGATATCAGTCAAAAATACATTAATAATATTAAACCTTAACTTTGTGGTTTATTATTTACATGATCATGGATTCACATTCTACCTGTATCTGCCTCCCATATTTTAAAAAGATGTGCTTTTTAGGTTGATTGATGATTCTAATTCGAACACAGCATTATAATTCTAACATGATGTTTTTCCAGTTTTCCAGTATTTCCAGAAAATTTTTAGACTCAGCAAACATGAGAAATGTCATTGGTGTCAGAATGAATATACAGTAGAATCGTAGTCGCTGCCTGTTATTTGCACATTCTGCCCATGTCTAGCATTTCTCAAGATAGATGGTTTTACACTTACATTTAAATGATCTCCACGTTAAGTTAAATGTTAAGTCAAAATTGACCTGTTACATGTTAATGTGTGTTTCACCATTGTAGGCAAGACAAGCCCACCAAGAAGGCTGCAAGGAGAACCCTAGTCAGAGGGCTTGATAACTTCTGTCAAAGCAGTGCTCGATGTGAATGCACACTTCAGGGTGGCCTCAAACAGGGGTCGAGAGTCATTAGTTAAGTCAAGTCAAGACAGCTTTGTCATCCCACCATATCTCTCTATTATAATAAAAAAATCTTGAGAGACAAGACTTTTTATCCTGTGACGAGACATGATCTTTTGAAGAGAGACAATTTCACTTCCTGAGAGACGAAACATTGTGCCAAGAGATTTAACCATGCCCGTGGCTGGAAATAAAAGAGAAAGAGTAGATGACAAAGTAGAACATCATAAGGAATTCAAAAACATTGGCCTGATACACATGCAGAGCAGGTTAGAGATAATGTAAGTATGAAAATTCGAAAGTCTCAAAAAAATGATAGTAAAGATTGCATTGGTGAAAACAGACGGAAATTATTACTCAGTGAAATAATGGAACAGGGAAAAGAGATTGAATATATTGTTTGGATTTAAACTTTAAGTCGGAGACTTTAGATCGTCTAATTCGTGTTGCCATCAGGGAAAAGTAGTGTTTCTTCCCAATGAAGAGACATATCCGCGAGAATTAAAAGATTTGTTGTTTGATGAAAGTGAAATCCACATACGCTGTCACGCTTGGATCAGAGAGTTTCACAGATTTTAGAGACAGAAATGTTATTCAAACACTTCAGACAAACATAAGTCTCTTTCCAGGAGTGGATCGAGCTCCATGTGTAGTCGGATGGGACAGTACCATCTCTCAATTAAAAGAATAGAAAATCATCCTCTTCATAGGGGCGTGCCTTGAGAGCGGTACACCCAACAGGAGCAGAGGATGTCTGGGGGAGAAGAGAGACAAGGCAGTGAGACAAAAGAACAGCTGCTGTACAGGCTTTTAAATGTTCGAAGCATGCAGATAACGCGGCACAGCAGCAGCAGCAAGCCAGTAGCTGACTGAGCAAAAAGGAGGTAAAAAAATGTTTACTTTTTTCCCATTGTATCACCATTCAAGTTGGGGTTATGGTTAGGGAGGAGCAACCGCGTCTCCTTGGGTGCGTTCAGCCCCCCTCTTCACACCATGAGTAGCAGAGACGCAAAGTGTCTGGGGTGTAGTACGGGGGCGGGATGTGGTGTCTGGCAAGCAAAGTAAGCAGTACAGAATATAAAGAAAAATAAAATGGTATGTCTCTAGGACCATAGTGCAACAATAGAAACAGAACAAGAAAAATCAGGTAAAACATTCACTTTGAATATACAGTATTTAAAATGTACAAATTCTGTAGCAGCAAGAAACAGCAAAGACAGAAGTAACAGGAGCAGCATGAAGTTAACAGCTAGTAAAATATATCTATGCATATATTATAATGCAGGTTCTAACAGAAAGACTATAGATTGCTATTAGTGACATAACAGACTTCAATCAAAGACAAATTATAGTTGCAAACAAGGGGGAATTTATAGCGGGCGGACAGGATATGACATCCATCCATCCATCCATTATCCAACCCACTATATCCTAACTACAGGGTCAGGGGGGTCTGCTAGAGCCAGTGCCACAGCAAATTATGAAATGGAGGGAAGGCAGAAGTGAGGTCATTGGGAGTGGATGGGATGTCATCTTGGGACATCTGATCACTGGAACCCAGAAGAGGCTTGTTATTTATGTGGATATAGAGCTGAGTTCTAAAAGGTAAGTTTCTCAATCTTCTTCTTTTTTCCTGCTAAATAAGAGAGAGAGAGAGACATCAGCGTTCTATGTCAAATCCCCTCGGTTGTGGTATTCACACTGCGTTGAGCCTGTTTGCTGCCCCCTATTCATGCGTGTGGGGCACTATACAGCAGTGCTTCTCAACCCTTCTGTTGTTGCAACCTATTTTTTCCTTTGGCAGCGTCTTTGTGACCCAAGCACAATTATCAGAGCATCCCCCTTGGTGAATCAAGCAAAATCAGAGGGGTTGGAGGGATACCCCTTGAAGAATCAGTGCAGTTGTCAAAACTGGGGTGGGACTGAGCGAGATTGTCAGAGCGGAGAGTGGCCATGACATCACCCACTTTGTGATCCAGCATAACCCACTACCAATATAAACAATAGCAACTCATGCCCTGCAAATGGCATCCTGCGACACACGTCTAGTGATTGAAAAACTCTACTATACAGTTTACGGAGAGAGTTTGCAACAGTGCATATATATGTACAGATAATGTGGGTGAGCCCTGTGATGGTCTGGTGTCCCATCTGAGTTGCTACTAGTCTTCCAGTAAATTCTTCCAGTATGGTTCTAGCACTGATATTTGATGGATGGATAGATGGATGAATACCAGATACTGTACCCTTTACCAGAGAGCACACAGCTGTAAGAGATACAGCCACTGAGTTATTCAGTTGTACATGGCAGTTTGTTAGACCTACAGTACAAAGTAACTCATGACCAGCCAGGTTCAAACATGACAGGGGCTCAGAGCTTGATCCATTGTAGTTGATATATTAACAGAAAAGGCTGGCCATGAGGCAGTTCAAGAATGAATCAAAAACAAAATAACAAGAGATACCTGGAAAACTAGTCAAAAGAAAAAGACAATGACTAAGGAGTCACACTGGAGAAGTAAAGAGCAAAAATGGAGCCAAGCTAATGTTGAGTCCATCTAGTCATTCATTCATTAGCCAACCTGCTTAAAACACTTCATTGTTGCAGGTGCCAATCACCTGATTGGTGAACCGGTTTGCCACAGGACACAGGATTCATGTCAACCAATAAATATAAGGATGTGGAAGGAAAATCCACACAAGCACTGAGAAATATTCAATCTCAGGGGAGAAATTTTGCCTTCTGTTGTGGCAAAAAATAAACCAACTAAACTGACTTTACTCACTCAAGAATGATATATAGAAAGTCTCTATAGGTTATGTCAATATATGAATGCAACTAAATTCACTTTGATTCAATTTTACTGTTTGAAAATAAACAGTATCCTTGACACACGAAAAAAGGTTCAGGGCAGCCATCTGTATACTTGAGTCCTGGTTGTAAAAGGCAAAATAGGTTGCACAGATGAGTCAAAAATAGAACTATCTACAAAGTGGAGGATGCCTTGCTTTTAAGGCAGGTCGAGGGAAGTGATGTCATTGGGCCCCAGAACCAGAAGTGACATTCTTGGGGCCGGAAACAGAAGTGGCGTCATCAGGCCGGAAATTTGGTTTGACAGGACATTTTATAGACAACAGACAACATAACATTAAAATCACATAAAAAGAGTACAGTCATAAAATATAGCAGTGGACATAATAGTTATGGTATAACCTTAGATTGTGCATATTACACATACTTACACAAACTTATTTAGAGCTTCAACAGCTTGTGGATGGGATGAAGGGGTGTTTGAACCAGTTATTTTTTATCCTTAGAACCTTGAACCCGTGACCAGCTGACTTCCAGCACAATATCAGCACTTGTCATCTACAATAATTTTCAGATGTCTCCTCCATCATAGGCTGGATTAATAATGGATGAGAGTTAGAGTACAAGACTTTGTCTTGTGGTGCAGGGACAGCAACCTGCAACTCAACAACAGCAACACAAAAGAACTGGTGGTGGACTTCTAGAGTACCAAGAAGACTCTGAGTCACCATTCAGGAGGAAGATGTGGAAGTGGTGTAGAGCTACAAGTACCTGGGGGTTCACGTGAACAACAAACTGGACTGGTCTGACAACACAGTGGCCCTGCACAAGAACAGCCTGAGCAGACTATACCTCCTGTGGAGACTCAGGTCTTTTGATTTGTGTAGCAAACTGTTGGGAATGTTCTACCAGTCCATAGTAGCCAGTATGATGTTCTACGCTGTGGTCTCCTGGGAAGCAACCTGAGCTCGAAAGAAGCACAATGCCATATCAGGAAAGCCTGGACACACTGGAAACTGTTGTGGAGAAGAGGATGGTGGTAAAATTGGATGCCATCATGAAAAATCCTCTCTATACTCTCTAGGAGGCGCCCTCTTGGAGCACATTTTGCCACAGGCTCTTTCCACCAAGGTATGCTAAGAAACACCTCTGGGGGTCTTTCTGCCCACTGCTATCAGGCAATTCAATGCTTCCACCTGATGTACGCGTTAAGATTATTTTTATTTATTTATTTGCTTAATGATTGATCGATTGGATGTATTACTTGTCTTGTGAGTTTGTATCCTTGTTTTTTTATGCATCTGCCACTGTACGCATTTGAATTTGTGCCTGGGATTAATAAAGTTTATCTAGTCTAATTTAATCTAATCTAAATGGCAACAACTCGTAAATGCAGTGGGTGAGTCCTGTCTGACAGAATACTCTCCGCTGTCTGTAATACTTGCTTATTAAACCGGATTGTCCAATTTCACTGCTGAGCTCTTGGTATTTTACTTCTCCATTTTATAATTAGATTTTTTTTCTGTTTTTCTTACTAATATTAAAGATTTTCAAACCAGGCCAACATAGCATAAATAAACACAGACTCAATACAGGATTTATAAAAAATGACATAATGGTAGAATTCACCCTAGAAAAGTCTCATGTTTCTATTCATCTCAAAGGGCTCTGTATAAGACAGGGAATATCGCTTCATCTTAGCACTCTGACTTATTTTTTTAGCACATGTGAACCCTAAGTTTCATCATATGGTAAAGTGGAGTTTTGATCCAACAAATTATTTGAGTGTTATGTGAAATTAATTTATCTGCCCTAGTAGTGTAGTGAAGCCAATCACCTAACAGAAAGGTTCAATAAAGCTTCCATCTCCACCTCGGAAATCAATCATTTCTTTCACAGCTGGAGTGGACACAGTGTTCGTTACTTGTCTTCAGTTTTGCTCCCTTCCAGCCAGGCTAAGTAATCAGAAAATCTTTTAATGGCATGTGTTGGACCCTTCCTTGATATAACTTTCAGAATCCATTAATTTCTAATCTCTTCTTGATCTCTTCCCTTTTTTCGTCTGGCTTAGCTATAAGTGCACCCCACCTTAGATGTCCCATCCATCCACCTTCTTAAAGGATAACATAGTATGATACAACATGGCACAACATAGTGTAGCATTTTCATCCCTGCTTAATGCCATTCAGAACCACAGATCTCATGAGTCTTTCCAAGCACCATCAAGCACAAACCAAATGGGGGTGATTTAGAATTGCCAATTGACCAATCATGCAGTTCATGGTGATGATGAAGCCTAGTACCACAAGGACATGAGGAGAACAAGTAAACTGTATGTTTGCTTCATGTCTGTAGGGATTTTTCTCTGGGTATTCTGGTCCACCCCAACACTACAAAGATGTGCTGTATATTGCCTTTCTCTTCCATTTTTTTCCCTACAAGGTTTTTTTGGGGGAGTTTTTTCTTGTCTTCTTAGGCAGTGAAGGCTGGGGGGCTATCAGAAACTGGGCCTGTTAAAGCCCACTGAGGCATTCTCTATGTGATGTTGTACTATACAAAAAATAAATTGTTGTTTTTATATTAACAGGGCTGTATGAGTGGGTTGTCTCTGTGATGAACTGGGGTCACTGTGGTGGGTTGCTGCTAACCCTTTGACCCTGAAGTGGATAAATGATAGACATTACACTCAGGAATGCAATTTGTCACAGCAACTTGAGATGAATTCATAACTGGACTGCCCTCATCAGCATCAACACAATCACATTAAGATGTTAAAAAGTGAACACAAGTTAGTAAATTGTAGAAAGAAAGTGTCTCATGGGAAAATGTGGCAGAGGTGAACGTCAAGCTGAAAACGTGGAGGAGGGAACTAAATGCAGATGATCTGAAGGTGAAACAGGGCCACAGTGCAAACACAACTTGGCCATCTATGGTTACCCCCGGACTGGCCCACTTATCTTTATTAAAGATGTATATAATGTTTGGGCAGCAGAATGATGTCAATGGTGCACAGAAGCTTTGTGCTCCTTTATATACAAGAAATGGTTTTAAGGCTGAACTTTTCATCATAACCCAGCACATGCTGTAACTCAGTTAAGGAATTATTCAACAAGTAGAGGGAAGTTTCACTAAGCTATGCCTGCTGTGGCTCCCGTCTTAGTCGAGTTACCTGGACCTTTAAAGTTCAGAACTGCGGCGATGCCAGGGGCCAGCGTGGAAATGGCTTGGAAAAGCTTGAAAGTTGCTTCCAGTTTAAGTAGTGAGCATGCAGTTGGGATTGTAGGTGATGTCAAGAGTTCATCATTCAGGAAGAACAATAGCCAGAATTGATGCAAATGTGTTGGGTGATGTTTCAAGAAATGCTTTGTATGATGTACTCTGGGCACGCCATTTTAAGCCAGTGACGATAAAGGCCTAAATGGCAGCTGCTTCTTTGTTTTCCCTTTATTTATTGCGTATTATATTTTTCTTATGTTTTGTTTTGTCTTTATAAAAAAAATCTCTTTTTGTGGGTATTTCTGGTCGTATTTTGGGCTCATGGACAGCTCAGATGCCCCCTACTGGCTGCAAGTCGTTAAAGGAGAGCATAGAAGATCTTAAAATGGCCAAGTTAGATCTCCTGATTTAAACCCAGTTAAGCATAGCATGCATTTAACGTCAAGTGAGAAATGTCCCCAAGCAAGAAAACAACTGAAAAGGACGGCAGGAGAAGAGGGTTGGCAAGGCTGGCAGGTCAAAGGCATGATGCGCTTATTACGCCCTAAGGCTTTAAAACCCAACACTGTTTACTCTCTGCTACTTGCGGTTCAGATGAATAGTCCTACTACACCAGAAAAAAGAGAATGAAATATAAAAAAGGAAATATTTTAAATCGTGTTATATGGAAATATCCAGAAATGAAAAGTGAGTTTCTGCACTTTTGTATTTGAAATTCAAATTTCTTGACTTTACAATCCCAATACTTATGGAGGGCACTGAACGTTCTTAAGCAAATGAAAAGGAGAGTTTTACTTTTCTCTTGATGATAGCAGAAGGCAGTGAGAGGACTGACATTTTGTGAATAATATGGAAATCTTCTGTCAATATTGGTAAAAGGTTACATCGTGAGAGAACAAAGAATTCTGGATATATCTAAGAAGGCATCAGATATCCTTATGTCATATGTGCCCTGTGATGATGATCTCCTTGGTGAGAGGAAATGTTAAAAAAATATATATGAAACGTTCAAAATGTTGATTTCTAATGAAATCCAGTATACATAACAGAAAACTCTTAGTGGTGCCGCTGAAAATATACCCCATTAATAGGTGACATGGTAGGGCAGTGGTTAACACTGGTGCCTCTTAGCTCAAGGATCACAAATTGAACCCCACACCAGGTCATTCCCCCTGTGTTCATGTAGGTGTATACACGAGTGTACTGGTGCCATGTCCTTGAAACCATATAATGCAATACATGACTTAACAAAAAAGATGGACATTGCAGATCGCATTCTTCCAACTGATGCCAAATACGTTTAACATAATTAGCTATTTAATATATTAAACTGTGTTTTTAGGGATAGTTTGTCTTTGTGATCTTTACATTTTCTAAACCTGTCCAAATAAATGTCATTTGGAAATTCCTTAATTCCAGAGAAACCTACAGGCAGTCTTGCCAGAAATGGGGTGCTTATTCCATTTTGTGATATGCAAAATGGGCAGCCCTGGAGTCAGCGTCCAGAAGACATACTTGTCTAATCAGTAAAACCAACAAGAATGCCTTAGAGGGGCCATGTCTTAATTCAAGCATTCAGGAAAGATCTGCTGCCACTGGGGCGGTGATGGTGGTGACTGAGGTGACGTAACACACGAGAAGGAGTTCAGTCAGGAAGAGTGTGCAAAAAGAGACAAGACCGCCTGTTTCTGCTGGTACTGATACGTACATAGCAAAACAGAAGGCAAGATGGGAAAAGAATACTGGAGCAGCAAAGCTTTATACCCTTAATTTGAATGACATTTACAGTAACTAATTTGTTCAACTTTTCATTCAAGTTGGAGATCTTATGATGTTTAGTTTGAACTAGTAAAGCACCATGACACAAACTCACAAACTCACACCAACATTATTTATACCAACGTATAAATATATATGTGGGTATACACATAGAGATGAGGGGTGTTGCAAAAGTCTTCAGCCTTTTCTGAAAGAAATAACATGTATGGCAAAAAACTTCACTTTTTCCCCAATGACAACTCATTTATTGGTGACTTCAACACACCAATCATTACACTTTTTCATGCACTTTACCCATTTGTCAGAGCAATCAGCACCTTGAATTAAATTGTCATGTTTCTTATTCATCGAATTAATCAGTTGTTCATGCGCCTCAAAAAGTTTTCCATGCAAAGGTTTCTTAATTCTTGGGAACAACCAGAAATCTCAAGGCGTTAAATTGGGTAAATAAGGAGGGGGTTCAAACAGCTGGACGCCAGTTCTCCATAGCTTCAATGGTCAGCAGTGTGTCAGGGGGGAAAAAAAATTACTTGTTCAGAATCAGGTGGGCCTGCCCAGCACTCGTCTCCCACTTAACCCTCATATTACTTTCTGTGGAAAGAACTTGATCTCCAATTAATGGGAACACTGTGGAAGCTCATTAATAACTGAATGATAAGGACTTTTGCAATTCCCCTTGTAGGAGTAGGAGGCAGTCAACAAGCCCTATGGTGGTAAATAATAATAATCACGAGATAAGGGTTATGAAAGAGTACTAATATTTCTCTCTTTCTTTCTTCAGAAACAATGAAGGAAAATAAAAGCACCCTACCCCTTTCCAGAAACCATCATGGGCGATCCTCACCGTCACTTCTGTCTCCCTTTTGATGACGTCAATGCCAGTACAGTCATGATGATGTCACTTCCAGTTGCCATCTTGCTTGTTTTGTTTTTCCTATAAATACCCCACTGTTTCAGATGTCTGTGTCAAATGTCTTATTTTAAACCCATTGTTCATTTTCATTTTGACCTGTCCTTTGGCAATTTCTCCAACACTTGACGACGACTGGAGGTCGATTTATTTCATATTACTATATATATACAGTGTATATATATATATATATATATATCACAAATACACACATAGGAGGCAGTCTAAGGGCTTAACTGAGCGTGACATACAGAGTCAGAGGTTGACGAATCACACTAATGCTTTTTCTCCCACCTCTGCAAACTTCCAGAAGGGAAAACCAAGTAAACTTTCACCTGCTTCTGGGTCCATACCCTGCCTCTTCCTGCTGAGCATGTATAAAGCCCAATTACCAAATTACCAAATCACTCACCAAACTAAATACAATATGACTCCGTCTTTGATGACTATTTTATTTTATTGTCAATTGTGATAGTATCTATCTATCTATCTATCTATCTATCTAATATACAGGATGGATTCCCCAAAACGTCTTCTTTGTTTTTGTCTTTTCAATATATATATGTACATTATATATATATATGTGTGTGTGTAATGGCAGATGGCCAGAGCCCTTACCTGGCTGGGACACCTGTGTAATGTAAGGACCGATGGAGAGGCATTATCTCCCCCAGAACAACAAATGGCAGATCCCCAGCCTATTAGGAGTCCACGGTCACCGCCAGTGGGTGGATGTACGACTGTCGAGTCCTTTATTGCAGGACTTCCTGCTGTTGGAAGAAAATTACAGAACACCTGGTGAAAGAAGAGAAGGCAAAGTGCTTGGTGGTGTTTTTGTGCTTATTGTGCTTTGGACTGTGCACTGTGCTGAGAGGTTGGGAAATGATGGAAAAGCATTTCTCACAGCCAAAATAAAAAATGTGTTGTGCTGAGCTTGCGTTGTGAATCTGTTTGTGTTGAGTAAGGAAATATATAATATAATGGTATATTATATAATGGTAATGGTATATTCATTTAATATATATATATATATGTATATATATATATATATTTATATACTATATATATATATATATATATATATATATATATATATATATATATATATATATATATATAAAATGAATATACAATTTTGTGTGCTGTTATCTCAAAGCTCCATTTGCAGGGGATCAGCAAGGGTGCATAATTTCCCTATGTGTGAGGTGATATTAACAATGGTGACCTTGAGGAATCAGGGCTGAGGCACTACCCTTTTAATATAGCTATCTCAATATCAATATAATTGACATACCTGTTAAGTTTGCAGATAATACCAAATTAGGTGAAAGGTCAGATAATACAGAATCAGTTAAAGTGTTGTAGAAGGACCTGGACAGCATAAAAACAAAGGAAAAAACAAAAGTAATATAACCAATTGTATCTCAGATGTTGCATGTTGCCTTGGATAAAGGCTTCAGCCAAACAATTAAATAATAGTAATACAGGCTTAAGCAGATTTGTCACAGATAACTTACAAAGGTAATAGATAGATAGATAGATAGATAGATAGATAGATAGATAGATAGATAGATAGATAGATAGATAGATTTGAATGCACAAAGGGAGGTTATAAACTTAAAAGTGCAACTTAAGAGAAGGATTTACTAGTAACAGCGAAGTCATTACTATCTACATCCAGGCAGCATAGAGAAGCAATCATGAAAGCTATACTGTACTGTATGGCATGATGTGTGGAGTACAAGTGCAAGGAGGCTATGCTTAGGCTTTACAGTACACTGGTGAGGCATCATCTGGAGTACTGTGTGCAGTTTTGGTATCCATATTACAGTAAAGACATAGCTGTGTTAGAGAATTCCAGAGAAGAGCAACAAGGCTGATTCTGCGACTGAGAGGTATGTGCTACGAAAAGAGACTGAAGAAGCTGAACTTTTCAGCAAACAGAGATTAGCATGTAAAATGATTGAATAATTTTAAATTATGTAGAAAATTAATTACTTTAAAATGAACATAGACATAGATGAAAACTTGTTAAGGGTAATTTTCAAACAGACATTACAAAGTTTTTCTTCACACAGACATAAGGAAAAACATCACATTCAGTTCCTATCATGGTAGTTTCTGGTTACCTCTAATATTTTAATGAAAAAGCAGTTTAAGAAAGTGGTTGGTTGTATGCAAATGTAGCACAAATAAGAAGGTCCTAGATATCCTAACAAATAATAGCAATACACTGGTTATAATGGTAAAGTACTTTATGAGTGTATTCTTTGTAAATAAAAACAACCATCCTAAACAACTGATTAACTGAGGTGATGGCCATGTAGGTTAAAGCTGCAGAAAAGACCAAGAAGAACTTTAACTGTACATTTATTGACTCTGCCAAAATTGTAAGGTTAATTGTGTAGAGTACCTTTAATAGCAAGCACCATGCCTAATGTGTTACAGGTACAGTTTTATCTAAGATGTCGAATGCAACTCACTTGGGATCATATAGTGAGCTAGTAGTGGCCATCTGCTCATGCTGCTTAAAGGAAAGAATGTGTACCAAATATAATCAATGCTTAGTACATCAGTGTGATATATCTTTCATTTTTGCTATAAGTGCCTTAGAAAATATCAGCTGTGAAAAAAAGCACTTGTGAAATATAAACTTCCCAAGAGTAACTAAACAACAACATTTGAAAGAAATGCCTAGGAACTGCTAAAGAAATGTGCCATTTGAATTGTATCACTTATTGGGCACTGTTTGTAAATAATATTTGAAAGTTCAACACACTGCTCCTGCTGTTTACTGTGACTTCATGCTTACTTGACAGAGGTCATCATGCCATTCAGCCTTTGGACCCACCAAGCAAGCTACCCAGGCACAGCTAAGGAGACAAAAACAAAACTCAGAGGAGGACACAAAACTTGTCCATGTTCCTGTGGTGCCACAGACTGTTGTTTTGGCAGTGAAGATAATAATACGCTCCTTGCCTTCACATCTACTTATTTGTTCCAAGTTAAGCTAGCATTAAAAGCTTAGTACTTTTTTCTCCAATATTTATCCAATTTGTCTTCCAACGCCTGTTTTGAGGTATGTGTGGGTGTTTTTAAGCTTGAGATAAAATAATTTACTTTTCAGGGAGTGTGTGCTGCGTACCTACAAAATACAGAATAAACTCTTCTCTGTGGAATTTGTAAGACCTCATTGCAGCTACTTTATAAGACATGTGAACGTTCCCAAACTGAACAAAGTCCAAACAGGGGTAAAGGCTTAATTTGGGGTGACACAACTAGATATGAATAACATACTATATAATTAAACATTAATTTACAGCTTATCTCGCAATTTTGCTTCCAGGTAGTTGAACCACCAGAGCACATACTGAAGACCTTTTGAATATTTTTGGTAGAATTTGTGACTGTTATGAATTTGGGTTTTTTGCTTCATGAGATCCAACCAACCAACCATTATTCAACCTGCTATATCCTAACTACAGGGTCACAGGGGTCTGCTGGAGCCAATCCCAGCCAACACAGGACGCAAGGCAGGAAACAAACCCCAGGCAGGGAGCCAGCCCACCGCAGCTTCATGAGATCTTGTTTGTTTAATTTTTTTATTATTTATAATTTTATTGATATTCTGATGACTCCGTTTTTTGTTCTGTTTTTTGTATGGTTGCCCCATGGCCGTGTTGTTTGTGGTTGCTATGCCCATTGCTGATCATGTGACGTATTGCATTATTGGGTCCATAAGATGGCAGCACACCTTCAAGCTTTCTTATCCAATTCTCTTTACAGACCTTTCTTTTTAGTATTGTGAAGTTAACAGGTACTTTTCATAGCTTTCGTGACTCTATCTTTGACATACCATTCTTTGTCTTTATAGGTTTTCTCAAACAACAAAAACAGCATTTATTTATATAGCACATTTTCATACAACAATGTAGCTGAAAGTGCTTTACAAGATAATAAAAAGAAAGTTACAATAAAGAAAAACAATTAAGATTAGGTAATAATCTTAAAGGATAAGTAACAACAAAACAAGGTAAGGTCAGATGGCCAGGAGGTCAGCAAAAACAAAACAAAAAAAGCTGCACTTGGGCTGGTGAAAAAAACAAAATCTGCAGGGGTTCCAAGGCCAAAAGACCGCCTAAATCCCACTAGTCATTCTATCTGATATAAAAGTTTGTAATGCAGTCTTCTTTGTTTTCATACTTCACATGATGTAGTTGGTATCGTGGACAGCTGGTACCCCACTTTCATTTCATCATCTCAGGGGGCTATATGGTGCCTTGATCAGGTGGTGGTGGCACAGATTGTCATCACAGAAGAACCAGAAAAGACAGAAGAGAAAAGTAGAGATTAGTACAGATGTGGACCCGTGAAGAGTATGGTAATTCTAAACGGAAATGTAACTATGAAAAACTCCTGACTCCTTTTGCCAGCTAAAACAAGTCAATTTCTGCCTGTTCTTTCAATGGGACACTCTGTTTCTTAGGGTGTCCAAAGCACTGAACGTTCAATTGAATTTCTAATGTCCTGCATATTTATTTTTGAAGCCCCATCTGCCCACATTCTCCATGCTCTCTGGTGTTTGTGAAGTGCATTCCTATTACTTAATGTAGGCTGAAATTGAACACTTACATGAGTTAACAGCTGCAATATACTGTAGAAGGTCGGTTTTAACTTAGAATGAAATGTTGGAGGGAAATGAGGTGCTATGAGGCCTGCCACTCGTGACGTGATATAAGCCTGTCAGATATGTACAAGGCATATTTTCTTCCTGCTGTTACTTTAACTCACTTTTCGTTAACTTTTATTTTTTAGTTTCACTTGTTTCCCAATGCACTTTGTAATGTGAAGGGCATTGTTAGCCAATTATTAAGGTGTTACTGGGCTGGTGCCCACTGAAGAATAAGGTGGGAGACAGGTCTTGAGTTCAAATGTTCAGTCAAGTTTAAGCATGTTCTGTCTTAGTTCCCAAAAGCATTTTCCAGATGTGGTTTATTTAACAATATTTTAATAAAAAAATACATGTGCTTAGGACACTGAGAGCATACCACCGAATGACTTGACATGTGGTTTATGGGACATAAGTAATGGGAGATTTTTTAATGGACATTTTGGATTATAGTTGCTGTTGTTCAGCATCTGACACCATAAATACCCACTTTGTCAGAAACTTTGTTATCTCTATTAAGATTAAAACCATGAGATTATAATTTTTTCTTTGTCATCACTACAAATATGAGGATAAACCAAAAAGTAAAGGCATTTGAAAATTACGTGGCAATCGCAATGGATAGAAGCTAATGCAAATCGATTATGATTTTATAGATTGAATATGCACAGCGCAGCACTCTGCTGTTAGTCTAGTTGAAGCCAAGGTCAAATAAACATAGACACTCTACAGCGGGAAAGCACGCCATAGTGAGATTTCCTTTCCTGCTGAAATTCACTGAAGGATTTTGACTTGTACTGATCTGTAAGTTGTTTCAGTAGTAATCTTGCACAACTTTTACAGTACCGCATGTCATCATGCACTACAGCATGTGCAGATGCATAGCTGATATCCAAATGTGCTGTAAAATTGGACAACGTAATCCGACGGTCTTCTGTAATGAAGTAATTCAGCAAGTCAACGTGGGTTTGCATTTGTGATGATGATGGTCGGCCAGATTGAGATTCATTGGTTATACTTGTTCTTTCCGCTTTAAATCTTTTCACTGATTCATAAAGTTTTCATTGAGTCTCGCGTAAGTCAACATTCCTTGGTGAATTTGAGTAGGATTCACCACCTCTGCTCAATGAAATCTCATAATACTGCATTTTACAAAAATGGTGCAGTCCCACAGCGGAGCACACATGTTCATTGGACCTTGGCTTCAACTAGACTAACAGCAGAGTGCTGTACTGTGTATGATCAATTTACCCATAAGCCATTGCAAACATGTTTCTATTCGTTGTGATTAACATTTCATTTTCCAATTGTCTTTATGTTTTGATTTACCACTCATACACAGGGAACATAACATATAAATAAAATATTTTTGGATATTTTATAGCTTACAACAATTCTTAAGTATTACAAACTTATTTTCTTACCCCTTGACTTTGAATTTGATTAAGCAGGTTTGAGACTGGTATGGTATGTTGTACTTATTATTAAACTACTACCACTAAACTAATGACCTCATTATAGATTTTTTTTGTTTTTCGCAGGAGTCAAGAAATATTCGCATTGCTGGTGTTAAGCAACTACCTGCACACAGAAATGTAATTATTTAACACTCGATTCTTGGTGTAGCCTCCTTTTTTAAATAAAAGAATAGCTCTTTATATTTTTGCTACTTTCCACTCTTACATACAGTAAATTTCAGCAATTAATTATTTTCATAGTTTCTCTGAGAGCTCTTTTGTTTTTCTTTTTAATGCCATAAATAGACCATTCAAGGATAATTCTTGCATATACATTTTCCATGAAAAGTAATGCAGACAAACAAAAACAAAATGAACTTTTAATTAGCATTTGCTATTTTTTTTTATTTGTTTAAGCACCAATTACCACAACCAGCTGCAATAAATCATTTGTGAATGAAAGTCTGAAGTTTTTGTCTCCAACCTGTCTGTATTATTTATTCACTAAAAAGACTTTACATGAATAATATGTAAAAGACAGACAACTATTAACAGCAAACCTACATTTTCTAAGTAGGAAACTTTAAAAAAAAAAACTAATATATAGCTTTTTAATGAATTTAGAACTTTTGTTACTGTATATGTCACCAAAGGCTTCCCTATGTTCCTTGATGGACAAGATCCTGCTGACTATACCATTGTGACAGCCATACCATCAGAGAATATACGATTTGACTTTTTAAATGTAGGCCAAAACACATATTTTAGCTCAAAGCCTGAAAACTTGATTTGTACTCTGGGGATCTCATTGTCACAACTCAGTTAGTAAGGAAAATAAATGTGGAAAATGTTGTTGGTGCATAAAGTATGTTACTCTGTCACCAGAATTAGTAGTATTGTGGAGGTTAAATAATAAGCAGTAATTGCACTCTAAAATGTGTGTCTATGAAAGGAGCTAACATGAAAAAGCTTATGATCAAGACTGCAAGGGCTTGCTTTACTCATTAGAGCAGAGAAATTAATTGGATTAAAGGATTTGATTTTACTGTATAATTTCCAGTATTTTTTAGTGTCGCATTTTTGAACTGGCGTAATTGTCGGTGTCTGATTTTATGATCGATTTTTTAGGTTTCAAGACCGAACTTATACATGAGTACCGTATATCTTCCAATAGTAGCCCCGGCAGTTATTCAAAAAATTATTCAGACAGCCTGGCGTTTAAAAGAGACCGGCGGTTGTTGGAGACCGGCTGTTATTCGCCTCGCAGACGGAATGGTGATGGGTAAACGGGGTTCATTTGGCAGTAAAATACGGTATGATACCGTATTTACGGTCACAAAATGTAGGCAACAACACCGGATGAACATTTCAGGATTTAATGAAATTATCAGTACAGCAGTACGGTCTTATTAAAGCAGTATACGGTACTACCGTAAGCATGAAAAACAGGTACGGTAGACGTCAACTTTCTTGCCAATGATGCCACCAGCACTGGCCTGCACCAGTCCGAATTTCACACGAAAGCGCTCATCAGCCCGACAAGTCCCCTGCGGAACATAAGGAAATACAATAAGCTCCAAATTCACGCATATACGTATACATTACGACATGAGACTGGATAAGATACAATAAAGTTGCCTCCACCAGGCAATCGTTTACTTCTGGCACCTTTTTCTGTCGCTGTTTTCTCAATATTAGTCATCTGCTTGCGCCATTCTCGGATACGTTTTGGATCCACCCCAAAATGTTGTGCAGCTTCTTCGCCTGAATGTTCTTTTGCATATGTTACTGCACAGAGTTTGAATGCTAAATCAAACAACCGTTTCCTTCCCATCGCTCACACTACAGACACGGGCCCACAAGAACACAGTGACACGAACAGATATCCGCACAACCCTTCTGAAGGCAAAAGTGTTAATGGAGGTAAAGGTTAACAGGTCACCGAGGAAGAGGGCACAGAGTTTTTCACGTGATCATGTACTGTCTGTCCGGCCACAATACAGCCCCTTCTTCCCTGGTCAAAGGAGAGGATTAACGTGTGGAAGATGGCATTTTCATGTTCTTCCCACCACCTCTGCCCACCCTGTGCGGTTATGATTGACGTGGAGACGAAAGGGCAAAATGTACACAAAGAAATTTCTTTTTGACTTTCTCGCTTCCTCGATAGCATCCGACGACAAAACATTTTTGACACGAAAAGGTACTTACCGTATGATTCACTGCAGAAGGGCGGTAGCCCAGGTGGTACGAAAAGAGGATTAGCGTACGAAAAAAGCGGTGGGTCATTGGAGATCGGCGTTTACTACAGACCGGCGCTTAAAGGAGACCGGCTGCTATTAGAGACCAGCGTCTATTTGTCGCAACATCTCTTCAAACCCGGCGTTTATTGGAAATGGGCGTCAATAAGAAGTCGGCCACTACTAGAAGATATATGGTATATACAGTAGCCAAAAAGCAAACTACACATTAACACTTACTGGACTGTGTTCAGTAAGTTCTTTCTAGAACCTTCTCAATTCATTTCAGGGTTGTGGGGCCAGAGGCTATTCTACCAGGACTGGGCAAATGGGTGAAAGCAGGGCTGGACAGGTCTCTAGTTCATCAGAGGGACCATTCTCACTCAAACACACACACACACCCTATTTGCATATTTACAATTGCCAAGTAACAAAACCTTTAGTAATTAATTCCTTCTGTAACATGTCCGGTCATAGAAATTTCTTAAAATGGGATTTGCAAAGCTATTCAGTTATGACAAATGTTAGGGAATAACACAAGTGAAAGGCAAACTTTATTACAGTGAGTGACCATTATGGATATCAGGTGAATGTGACACTGTTATGGTGACCTTAACTTCAAAGACCCAAACCGAAACCCTCGTGTAGCATGTACACCCATGCATTAAAGCCCACCCTCATTTGTTTAATGCCTGCTTTAGCTCATCATCATCAGAGATGGATCAGATCATGGGGAAAAAAGGCTCTTTTACAAATAAACACATTGGAGCCCACACAGTGCTTGAAGTGGAAATAAATAAACGCTCTGTTTTTGTGTGCTTCTTGATCCTCTTTAAGAGGCATTCCCCCACGGAGTTTCTCGTAAATATACTGTGAAAATGTTTGTTTCAGTGAAGTAATGGTTGCAGCACTGAAAAACGTTATTAGATGGGCAGCCTGTTAAAATGGGACATCTTGATATTCTTCAGTTATTCATAAGGGTGCATAAACTGAAATGGGGACTGTCACTGTCACTGGGACATCTGATTATCCTAGTAAATTTTAGTGTCAGTGAAATTGTGAATCATTATAAACTGCATATAATGGAGCTGTGAGGTTGGTTTAGTGTCTGGTTAATTCTGAGTAAATGTTTATTTACTTTCTCCACAATGGATTAAATGCCACGGGGTATTTCATTCATATGTAGATAACCTTTTGTTTTCCTTGTTTACATTTTATTCTTTTATGGTTTAGAAGATCATTTAACTTACATTTTATGACCTAAAGCATCTGGTGGAGGGAAATACAGGTGCACTGGTTGCCTTCCATTTGCACTCAAACAGCTGGGAAGACTTCATAAAGCAGGAACAATTTGGTGATGTGGAGGTTTCTTCATGCACCCAGCTGGAATTGCTGATTGAGGATTGCCTGCCTGTTCTCTGCCCATCTGCAGACATGCAAGCAGCTTGTGACAGCAACTTCCTACCCGCACGTGCAAGTCTGCTGGTGTTTCATTAATTTGTATTAGTGATCTGTTTGCCATCTGTAGTGGCGAAAAACAGGAAAATATACAAAATATACAGGTTGGTGTAACCACTCTCAAGGTAAAATTAAAGCAGTAAACTAATTCATAGTTGTAGTCGCACAGAATGTTTCTTTGTTTTAAGGTAGGTGAGTTTGAAGATTTGCCAATGCTCAGAGTTCAAAACTTTATACACCTCAATCTATTTGAGATATCTCAGCAAAAATTAAATTGTCTCAAATACATTTCTTTAAAGAATAAATATTGCACATTTCAACAAAATTGATATACTGGGGACCGAGTTGTTTGATGCAGACAGACAGATGGACCAACAGATAGACAAAGGCTATCGCATTAGGAGCTTCATGCATTATACAGTATACTGTAGTACCTAAAAAGCTTAAATAAAGGAAAGCACTTTAAAGGAATAAAAAAAAAATCAAACTAGGAAAATGAAAAGAGCAGAATTATAAGATGTGCTACCAGGTCAAATCTAAGAGCTACCACATTCTAAGACTAAAATTGAAATTTAAAAATGTTAAATCTAAAATCATAAAAGCTAATTAAAAGTTTAAAATCTAAAACCAACATTAGAAATGTAAAAGCCTAAATTTACCACTTAATATGCAACAAATGTTTAACATAACTAGGGGAGCAAGACAATGTCTGGGCCCTACATTGTTGCAGTGTTGTCTCCTTTATTTGCTCATTCAAGTGACTAAGCAGTGATTAGTAAAAGCACCTGAAACTTACACAATGGCTATAGGCCACGCCCCTTAGGCCCTGGACTCAGGAGTCAAGCCATAAAATAATCAACTGAGGAAACAATTAAAGAAAACCAAAATGAGCAATGAGTGGAGCCAGCCCAGGTTACATTATAACTTTTATGATACCTACAGGATGTTTTTTAGAAATTAAACCAGCAAACTATTGTATTGACATAATGATGGAAGGACTAAGGCACACACTCAATGACGGATCAGCTGTTTATTGAATGGTTATAAACAAAACACTTCATGATTCTGACTACTTCTTTTTCTTATTGTGTCTGGACCCCAAAACAGCAAATTCAAATTGGTAACACAACATCACTCCTCTCACACTGTTTCCCTGCAAGGTGAACACTGACATTATAAGCAACTGGCATCATTTCTGTCATCTATTTTTACATACTTCAGCATCACTCAGACCAAGGCAAGCATTGCTGCCTGTGTGGGACTCCCATTTATTAATTTCCCACAAACGTCTCCATACTCTGTTGTATTTAAGCCAGGGTTCCTCCCTTGCTGGGGTTAAATTCTTTTTCCATGTCTTTTTTTTGTTATTTTTTACTGTTTTGTTGATGTTAATATTGTGGATCATGTAGTTTATTTGTTTCTATTTGTCTTCTGCTATGTTCCATGTGCTTTGTGGGTGGTTCCCCAAGAGATTGTGGTTACTTGTTTATCACAGTCAGAGGGCTGCCTTCAGCCCTATAAAGGCTGGGAAAACAAGCAGTCCCTTGCGGTTCATTAGAAAGTTCTTGGTGGTTTTGGACTTGGTGAGTTCTAGTCATTTTTGTTATTATGCCTTTTTTAGGATTTTAGAGTTTTTAACCCTAGCTCTGTTTTTGTTTTTGGGAGTTATTTGCTTTGGGTTGCCTGTTTCTGGTAACTCCTGCTGTGCCTTTTGTGCTCCAAGGAGCTTTTATTAAGAAAAATATTTTTGTGCAATAAATATTTTTATTTATAAAGACTCTTTGTCTTCTTTATTATGTTCACAAGCTAAAGGTTGACAGATCCTTCTCCTTGTGTGGCTTTTGGTTACTGATTTTGGGACTAAAGTTTGCTTCAGGTTCATGACATCCTGTTTCTTGAATGCTCCTGAGGCTTGTCAAAGTAAGCCCTCTCCCCTCTTGCCATACTGTATGTGCAGCAGCCTTTCCAACCCTGTGGAGCACTTGCAGATAATAGCAGAGCGGAGTTTTTAAAAATAAAAATTGCAAAAGATCAGGGAAAAATTGCACTGCACTATCTGTTGAATCGAACACTAGATAACAAAAATGGATTGTCTCAGTCATAGAATTAAGACTAATATTAAAATGTGTCATTTTTCAATACAATGCCACGTGGAGCTGAAGAATATTCTGAAGACACCAGGTGTGGTTATATACATGGACATCTTCATTTTTGTCTCAACTGGCCGGAGAATCATTTTCCTCATGCTCTCAGAGTTCTTTAAGTTCCATTTGGTAAATTCCAAGCTGAAATTACCAGCTCTCCCATAAACATTTAATTGATGGATTGCTGCTGATATAGTCATCTTTCCAATGGGTTCTTCCATCTCAGCAGAGGACTACTGAAGCTCAGTTAGAGTGACCATTGGGTTCTTGGTTACCTCCTTGACCAAGGCCCTCCTTGCCTGGTTATTCACTTTGGCCGGATAACCATCTGTATGAATAGTCCTAGTGTTTTCAAACTTCTTCCATTTCACAATTATTGAGACCACTGTGCTTCTGGGATCACTCAAAGCTTTAGAAAACCCTTGTTGTGATCTATTCTTCACCACAATTGTATTGGGGAGGTCCACAGAGAGTTCCTTGGATTTCATGGCTTGATTTTTGTCCTGACACGCAGTTTGAATTGTGGGGCATTCTACACACAGGTGTGGACCTTTCTAAACATTATCCAACCAATTCAATTTGCTATACATGGACTCCAATCACGTTTTGAAACATCAGAAGGAGAATTAAAACAAACAGGATGCACCTGACCACAATTTGGAGTGCCACAGCAAAGGGTTTGAAATACTTCATTTCATTTTTTGATTTTGAGTACATTTGCAAACATTTCAGATAGCATGCTTTCACTTTATCATAGATGACAGCCCTTGGTCATGTAACCTCCCGTTTCTTTCAGCATTTGTTATACCGTATATACTTGCGGATAAATTCTCCCGTGGATAAGTCAGGACTTGATTTTACCGTATAATTTATGGTATTTTATAATGTTGGTCATATAAGTCGAATGAGGAAATCTCACACTATTGGTCCAAGAGATTATAATATGCTAACACCCACCTGAGAGCAACCACAGAGCACACTGCCTTTTTTTTCTATGTATTGTGTCTGCGCGGCCACACGGTAATACCCAAACTATTCCGAAGCGATGTTTACACTGATTTGTATTCTTTGTATCTCACACCCTCATACACCTTTTATCATAAGAGTATCCCTTATCTACGATGAAGCATTCGATTAGAAGAAAATATGAAGCTGGTTTTAAGTTAAACATCATTGAAGTGGCGAAAGAAATTGGTGCAACAAAATTCGATGCGTCTGAGAAACTGATGTGAGATTGGAGGAGGCAAGAAGATGTAAAAAAAAAAAATGAAGTGCCGCATTTTTGAATGAATGTATAAGTGGGGGTCTGATTTTTCGGGTTTCAAGACCTGACTTATACGTGAGTATATACAGTAATTGGATATGATCATCCAGGGGGAATTGTTTTGTTTCTGATGATCTCATTTTGTGTTGTTCTATTTTACACTGATATTTATTTTTTTTAAACTCCCATTATGAGTTTGTCTAGAGCCCTTCAAGACTTGAGTTGCAGTGTCTATTAATGTATCAGGCTTACTTTGTTTAACAGCCATTTTTCCTCTTTGTTTCGGGTCAACAATGAATTTGACCCATCACTTTAGCTTTCAGAGGTCAATTGTCCTGTAGCATGTGATCAGGCATCCTATATGGCTATCCAACACTGAGAACTCCAGAGCCTTAAATTCAAATCTTGGACTGGATAATGTTGCTATGAAGTCCGATTTTTCTTTGAGTGTATCACTGAGATGTGCAAATCAGTTCAACTATTTACTGTCTAATACTATAAAAAAAGGATCTGGCACCTTTTTGAAGAAGTAGTTTGAAAAAATTGATGGGTATATGTGAATTATCTTACCCAGGAGGAGATTCTACATTTATAGCCTCAAAGGAAACCAGGGTGAAGATGTAAATCATGAATAAAAGCTGACTGACGATGTACATAATTAACAAAGGCTGAGTTCATGCACCTCTAAACGTATGAAACTGTTTCCAACAAAAGTAGTTTATCAAGTGCCACTGCAGAGTGGAATGATCAGTGAAGGCAAAGGCAGCATTAGCATTTAGGTTATGAAGTGAAACCATTCATTATGTTGGAAACAGAGTAGACTCCGTTCTTGGTAGGTAAAAGAAAGGTAAAAGACAGTGTGTTAAATACTTTTACACAGAAACTCTTGAAACAATAACCAGCAGAAACTAATAATCAGCAGATATGGATAATAGCGTTAACACAAACATTGTTCCTGTAGAAATGGAGAATTCCATGACCTGACACGGTGGCTAGTTACTGTCAACCTATAACTATGCTTAGTCATCTGTAAAGCAAGACATTGCCCACTTTCAAGCTCCTAGAAAACTTATTACAACATATTTCCAAGGAACTTCAGTGACGGTGATAACAACACAGTTTGCTGATACTAGGTGGGATCCTGGCACTAATACTAAAGGTAAGGAAAGTATCGACAAGGAATAAGTTGTGGTTTTGACCAGCATGGAACGTTAGGTCATGGATTGTCCATAACGAACACCATGTTCAAGCATAGGGGTGATCATATCTGCACTTGGCACCAGGACACCCTAGGCCTCAGTTCGATGATCGATTTTGTGGTCATGTCGTTGGACTTGCAGCCACATATCTTGGACACTCGGGTGAAGAGAGGGGTGGAGATGTCAACTGATCACCACCTGGTGGTGAGTTGGCGTCGATGGTGGGGGAGGATGCCGGTTTGGCCTGGTAGGCCCAAACGCATTATGAGGGTCTGCTGGGAACGTCTGTCAGAGTCCCCTGTCAGAAGTAGCTTCATCTCCCACCTCCGGCAGAACTTTGACCACGTCCCGAGGGAGGTGGGGGACATTGAGTCCGAATGGGCCATGTTCCGTGCATCTATTGTTGAGGTGGCTGATCGGAGCTGTGGGCGTAAGGTGGTTGGTGCCTGTCGTGGTGGTAATCCCCGAACCCGTTGATGGATACTGGCTGTGAGGGATGCCGTCAAGCTGAAGAAGGAGTCCTACAGGACCCTTTTGTCCTGTGGGACTCTGGAGGTAGCTAATAGGTATCGGCAGGCCAAGCGAAATGCGGCTTGGGTGGTTGCTGAGGCAAAAACTCGGGCATGGGAGGAGTTTGGGGAGGCCATGGAGAATGACTTTCAGATGGCTTTGAGGATATTCTGGTCCACCATCCGGCGTCTCAGGAGGGGGAAGCAGTGCAGTGTCAACACTGTATATGGTGGGGATGGTGCGCTGCTGACTTCGACTCGGGACGTTGTGGGTCGGTGGGGGGAGTACTTCAAAGACCTCCTCAATCCCACTAACATGCCTTTCAATGAGGAAGAAGAGCCTGAGGACTCAGAGGTGGGCTCCACCATCTCTGGGACTGAGGTCACTGAGGTGGACCAAAAACTCCTTGGTGGCAGGGCCCCGGGGTTGGATGAAATATGGGTAGGACTGTCTTGGTTGACACGTCTCTGCAACATCGCATGGACATTGGGGACAGTGCCCCTGGATTGACAGACCGGGGTGGTGGTCTCTCTCTTTAAGAAGGGGGACCGGAGGGTGTGTTCCAACTACAGAGGGATCACACTCCTCAGCCTCCCTGGAAAAGTCTATTCGGGGGTCCTGGAAAGGAGGGTCTGTCGAATAGTCGAACCTCAGATTCAGGAGTAACAGTGTGATGATTTTCGTCCTGGTCGTGGAACAGTGGACCACCTCTACACCCTTAGCAGGGTCCTGAAGGGTGCATGGGAGTTTGCCCAACCAGTCTACATGTGTTTTGTTGACTTGGAAAAGGCGTTTGACCGTGTCCCTCAGGGAATCCTGTGGGGAGTGGTTTGGGAGTATGGGGTACCGGGCCCCCTGATAAGGACTGTTCGGTCCCTGTACAACTGGTGTCAGTGCTTGGTCCGCATTGCAGGCAGTAAGTTGAATCCATTTCCAGTGAGAGTTGGACTCCGCCAAGGCTGCCCTTTGTCACCGATTCTGTTGATAACTTTTATGGACAGCATTTCTAGGCGCAGCCAGGGCGTTGAGGGGGTCCGGTTTTGTGGACTCAGGATTGGGTCACTGCTTTTTGCAGATGATGTTGTACTGTTTCCTTCATCAGGCCGTGATCTTCAGCTTTTTCTGGATCAGTTAGCAATTGAGTGTGAAGCAGCTGGGATGGGAATCAGCACCTCCAAATCTGAGACCATGGTCCTCAGCCAAAAAAGGGTGGAGTGCCCTCTCAGGGTTGGTAGCGAGATCCTGCCCCAAGTGGAAGAGTTCAAGTATCTTGGGGAATTGTTCATGAGTGAGGCAAGAATGGAGTGTGAGATCGACAGGCGGATTGGTGTGGCGTCCACAGTGATGCAGGCTCTGCATCGGTCTGTCGTGGTGAAAAAGGAGCTGAGCCGTAAGGCAAAACTCTCTATTTACCAGTCGATCTATGTTCGACCTATGGTCATGAGCTATGGGTATTGACCGAAAGAATGAGATCGCGAACACAAGTGGCTGAAATGAGTTTCCTCCACAGGGTGTCTGGGTTTTCCCTTAAAGATAAGGTGAGAAGCTCAGTCATCTGGGAGGGGCTCAGAGTAAAGCAGCTGCTCCTCCGCATTGAGAGGAGTCAGATGAGGTAGCTCAGGCATCTGATCAGGTTGCCTCCTGGACGCCTCCCTGGTGAGGAGTTCCAGGCATGATCAACCAGGAGGAGGCCCCGGGGAAAACCCAGGACACGCTGGAGGGACTATGTCTCCTGGCTGGCCTGGGAACGGCTCAGGATTCCCCCGGAAGAACTAGAAGAAGTGGCCGAGGAGAGGGAAGTCTGGGCATCTCTGCTCAAGCTGCTGCCCCGCGACCCGATCTCGGATAAGCGAAAGAGGATGGATGGATGGATAGGTGGAATGTTAGGTCCACAAACTGACCAGGTTCAATGTTGGGATATCACTATGGAATGGTTGTTGTGCTTACAGAACCACTTCAAAGCTGATATAAAAATGACCACAACAACAAACAACAGAGCACAACTAATAATTTTATACTCAGTCTGTAATAAAGAATCATTCAGCATGCAAATCCAGACTTCAGCCCTACTGGGAGACCTGCATTTAAACAGACCTAAACCCAGCAGATAGCCGAGATGCTCTCAAGGATCTGTCTGATACCTCATCCAGATGTTGTCAGAGACTGCAGATGTTTGAAGGTGGAAGGTTATGGAGGACCACATTTCAAGTGTTCCAGGGTTGAGCAGGTTAGCAGCTGTGGTGCTCCAATATGTCTGGGGTCCAGCAGGTGTGGGGTCTCAAATGTCAGTGTATGGTAGCACTTTTTGTAACTTTAAGATATTTTGTTTTGGCACAATAAACTAATCAGTGCCCCCTCCATCCTAGAAAAAAACACAATAGAAACAAAGATTTATTATCATTTCTCCTGCCAGAACTCAGGAAAACATGTCCTCACAGTTGAATAGAGTATAATAATGAAACCAGAAAAAGGGATGTAACTGAATCGTATAATGTGTGGCTCAGAAAAGAATAATATTTCATTAGCAGGTTATACAAGTTTGTCCCCAAAAATTCCCAGAATTATTATAAATCCTTTACAATTAGTCATCTTTGAAATACTCTCCTTCAGACATAATACACTTGGCCCAATACTGAAAACATTTCCTGTACTCATCTTTTGATACCATGTCTAGTGACTCCCATGTTTTCTTCCTAGATTTGTTTCTTAGTAGTAAATCATTTTCCCTTCAGTCTCAATTTTAATTTCTGCAACAAAAGGAGTGGGATCTATTGATTATTATTAAGGAAATTAAGAAATTGTTAAGGAATTATTAAGGATAAGATTGAGCAACACATGGCAAGAAGTTTTACTGAACAGGCAGCATGGGTTCAGCAGAGGGAGGTCATGTCACGGCTACCTTCAGTCCTATATGAACAAACTGCTGAATTAGTCTGTCCATAAGTTCAAGGCAGTGGTGGAAAGAACGACAACATTTAATTCTATAGCACATTTTCATAAATGGGATTTAGATCAAAGTGCTTAAAAAGATGTCAAAGAAATAGCTATAAACAAAGAAAAGAAAGTTAAAATTAGATAAGAAAAACAATAAATAATTAACAGAAAAAGCCAATACTTACATAAATTAGATATACAGTATAATAAAGTCAGTAAAGATGTCATAAAAGTACTTTTAAGTAACTTTAGAAAAAGTAAAATTGTACCTGGATTGTGCACATACAAACAAATCCTTAATTGTGCCTGGGGTGCATTGAAAAGCATGAACAGAGTATACCAAGCCAGAGAAAAGGCTTTCCTTTTGGTTATCACAAGGCACATTCCTTTGACAAAAAAAAAACATATCTAGTATGTGGCAATTAAAGTTCCTGAATCCTGGAGCGCACAGCTGTTCATGAAATTACAGTGCAGTTAGGCTGAGAAGTGCAAAGGAGACTAAGAAGCGGGTAGCTCAGCCAAGGAGAATGGCTAGAGGCCTAGCAAGATGAAGTTGGCGGTTATCGGAGAGACACGTTTGACTGCTGTTACTGCCTTGCTGTCCCTAATCTTTGTAATTCACATTGTGCTGGTGTACAGAATGTAGATAACCTCTTGTTTTTTCAAATTCATTTCTAGTCACTTTTTATTTTATGCAGATGCCTCTACTTTAACACATGATAATATTAACAGTTTATGCATGTAATATATCAATGTATTCAATTCACTTTTTCAGTGCATTGAAAAAATAAGCCTATACCTTTGAAATATTTGAATATAGGAAAATAGAAAATGCTTCTGATGAAAAAATATAAGTTAAATATTTGTGCACAATGATACATGTATTTGTAATTATTAGTTATAAACTTACATTTGAGACAAGAAAATCAGGAGTAACATACACAAAGAATTAAGAGAGCTGCTTCTCTAATATCCAAAGTCTGAACAATTCACACCCCACTTTGTGGCAAAGTAATACACCATCTCATTTTGACATACTGTAAGAAGCCTCTAAAAATCACACAGTCTTCAGCAACCTTATATTAACGCTACCTTCTGGCGGTCAAGTTCCGGTTCCAGATGAGAGTATGCCATGCGCGATCTGGCTGCTGTTTCTCACCAGTGTCTTTTTGCTCTGTTTTGCTTTGTTGCTGTTACTACATCCTCTGCCTTGCTTGTGCTGTTTATGTTTTATGGACGGATTCTCAGTGGATTCACGCTGGAGTTTTTGTAAAGTTTTATTCCATTCGCTGAATATTCCGCAAGCCAACTAACTCCCCTCTACTCTCCTTGAGCCGGCATGGTTGGTGAGTTAGTCCTTACTTTCTTAGTTGACAAGGATTAAGACTTTCTTAGCTGACTATATTTATTGTTTAATTGGAGTTAGATTATGGGTTCTGGCTAATGTGGCGGCAGCTGATATTGCTTTTTCTGATGATGATTACCTACTCTTCAACATAATTATGCACTTACCGTATGCACTCCAGACTGGATGTGGTGACATATGACTTATGCATGGAGCTTGCCATTGTTCGTCCATGGTATATACACCTCTCCTCTCTGCGCAATTTTAATATTACCTCTGCATCTGCTGACACTATCTCCACGATTTGGTCTGTTAGACCTGTTTTTTCAAAAAGACTATCTGCAGGACGATGGAGTAGGCAGACGAATTGGCTGAGACACTTGCCACAGTTACTGGACTGGAGTAATCAAGTATTACAATACGACTTAACTCTCCAGTGTGCACTCCTGAACTGCAGGTTGTTAACACATAAAACTACTTTACTCAACAACTTATCTATTCTAAAAAGCTGGACATGCTGTTCCTTGTAGAAACGTGGCAAAATCCATGTAATTACTTACAACTAAATCTGCTTACTCCTGCTGGTTATAGTTACTTGTCTAAACCCCGTCTGACGGGCCAAGGTGGTGTGACTGGCGGTGGTTCAGTGTGATTGTCTTAAAGCAACCACTGTTGATTTTTACATTACGTCTTTTGAATACCTGGTTGTTAAAATCACTGGTAAGGCTTCGCTGCACATTATATTAATTTACAGGCCTCCCAAGAGGCCTAAAAGGCCTCTCCACCTGGAGAGGTGGAGATATGCTCTAGAGAGGAGAGGAATGAAGGTCAGCAGGAACAAGACAGAATAAATGTGTATAAATGAAAGGGAGGTCAGTGGAATGGTGAGAATGCAGAGAGTAGAGTTGGCAAAGGTGAATGGGTTTAACTACTTGGGATCAACAGTACAGAGTAATGGGGATTGTGGAAGAGAGGTGAAAAAGAGAGTGCAGGCAGGGTGGAATGGGTGAAGAAGAGTGTCAGGAGTAATTTGTGACAGACGGGTATCAGCAAGAGTGAAAGGGAAGGTCTACAGGACGGTAGTGAGACCAGTTACGTTATATGTGTTGTAGACAGTGGCACTGACCAGAAAGTAGGAGACAGAGCTGGAGGTGGCAGAGTTAAAGATGCTAAGATTTGCATTGGGTCTGACGAGGATGGACAGGATTAGAAATGAGTACATTACAGGGTGAGCTCAAGTTGGACGGTTGGGAGTCAAAGTAAGAGAGGCGAGATTGCGTTGGTTTGGACATATGCAGAGGAGAAATGCTGGGTATATTGGAAGAAGGATGCTAACGATAGAGGTGCCAGGCAAGAGGAAAAGAGCAAGGCCTAAGAGGAGGTTTATGGATGTGGTGAGAGAGGACATGCAGGTGATGGGTGTAACAGAACAGGATGCAGAGTACAGAAATATGAGGAAGAAGATGATCTGCTGTGGCAACCCCTAACAGGAGCATCCAAAAGAAGAAGAAGACAGACCTCCTAAGCTTCAGCCTGATTTTTTCTCTCATCTTTATGAAATACTCTTGTCTGTGCCACGTCTACTGCTGTAATTTTGCTTGGTGACTTTAACATTGTGGATTCTTACTGTCCATCTGCTTGTGAGCTACATTCAGTACTGGATCGTTTCAGTTTTGTGCATATGTTGGTTTCTCAACCAACGCCAAGGGCCATATTCTGGATCTTGTATGTTCCACTGGCCTTCAGAATATTTGTACATCTGGTTCTGTTATCGGTATCTCAGATCACAAGCTGATTGAATTTAGTTTCACTTATCCCCTGCCTAAAATAAGTCTAAAATTAAAATAACCTATCGTAATATCAAGAATATAGATCAGTTATACTTTTCTATGTCTGTTGATGCCTCCTATCTCCATGATGTTTCTGGGTTGTCTTGCCCTATGCAGATTTTATCTCTATATAATTCCACATTGTCACAAATTTTGGATCATTATGCACCTATTAAATCCTTGATTGTTCCTACTACCCGGCTGTTCATGCCCTGGCTTACACTGAACACCTGAAGGAATACAGATGTGCCTTATCGGCTGCACGTTCAAAGTACTATTCCACCCTTTACTGACTTTGGTACTTGTTGCCCTAGATCTCTTTTTAATACAGTTAACAGACTTTGTCAACCTGCTGTTAAAAATCCTTATTCCTCTGTTGAGCACTGTAATCTATTTTTGGGCTATTTTCAGTCAAAAATTATGACCATATATCAAGGCTTCTCCTCTAACCATTCCTCACCTCCGTCGACCATTTCTACTTCTAAATCTTCAGATTATTTATCTAAATTTAACCCCAGTACATCAACTTATATTGCTGAAGTAATATCTAAATTAAATCAATCAATCTACTTGCCACCTAGATCCTGCCCCTACTTTACTGATTACGGCTTGTACTGACAAACTTTCTGTTCCCATTTCTCACTATCTCAACTGTAGTTTCCGCACGTGTGTTGTCCCAAATGAATTAAAAACTGCTGCTATATCTTAAACAAACCTGGCTTAGATCCATTACAGCTAAAATTTTATCTACCAATCTCTAATCTTCCATTTTTGGCTAAAATCTTAGAAAAGGTTGTTGCTGCTTAATTTAATGATTATTTAAATTTACATGACTTGCTTGAGCCTTTTCAATCTGGATTCAGAGCCCTACATAGCACTGAAACTGCTCTACTTAAGGTAACTAATGACTTACTTATAAACATAGATTGTGGGATGGCTGCTATTCTAGTTCTCCTTAACTTAAGCACAGCATTTGATACAGTTAACCATGTCATTTTACTGTCCCGACTTTCAGCTATTGGTATCTCTGGTGCTGCTCTTTCTTGGTTCACATTATACCTCAGTGACCGCCAGTATTACATCTTCATTAGGGAATACAAATCTGCCACTACTTCACTCACACAAGGTATCCCTCAAGGGTCAGTTCTAGTTCCAATTCTCTTTAACATCTATATGATCCCATTAGGTGAGATTATTCGTCAGTATGGTCTAAGCTGCCAATGACACACAACTTTATATAAGTGTTGATGCAACTGCAATATCTTCACTTGTTGCACTGACCGACTACATTCAGGAAATCAATTAGTGGATAACAGATAATTTTTTACAATTCAATCCTGATAAAACAGAAATCTTATTAGTTGGTACCAAATCTGTCCTCTCTACCCTTCGTGGGCTAAAAATTGATATTGATGGGATTCTGGTTGAACCTTCAGCATTAGTCCATAATTTGATCGGCTCCTTACTTTTCAAACACATATTAGCTTAATAGTACAGACAACTTTTCTTCATCTTTGCAACATTTCTCATCTGCATTCTTTTCTCAGTGTGAAGGATACTGAAACACTCATTCATTCTTTCATCACTACCCATCTGGACTATTGTAATGCATTGTTTTATGGCGTCCCGACTAAATATATCAATAGATTGCAATATGTTCAGAATTCTGCTGCTCATTTACTTACACACAATAAAAAATCTGCTCAAACCTGTCCTCTCTGATTTGCATTAGTTACCAGTCTTTTCAATAATCAAATATAAAATTATTCTTCTCACGTTTAAAGCCCTGCATGGGTTAGCCCCTCATTATCTGTCTGAACTGCTGCTTCGTTACACCCCTGCCTGTGCATTAAGATCATCGGACGCTAACTTACTCACTGTACCTAAATACAGGTTAGTGACTATGGGTGGCAGAGCATTCAGTGTGGTAGCCCCTAAAATTTAGAATGCTCTTCCTCTCAGCCTTCACGAGGAAAAATCTATTATTCATTTCAAACTCCTGTTAAAAACACATTTCTTCAAAGAGTTTATTAATTTTCTTGCATAATTTCTATTGTCTTGTTAATGTGTTTATTGAATTGTAAAGTGTCCTTGAGTGTATGAAAGGTGCTACATAAATAAAATATCATTATTATTATTATTATTATTATTAACCTAACCTTAGGATACCAACAGAATGTGACAGATTTTATTTTTTTCATTATTTACTCAACTTAAATTAAGTCGATGTGCAGAAGTTGTATGCTAAAAACTAAGTACACCATTCATGCCTTCATCATGATCATGTAGGTAAACTGGAGCTGGTTGCTCGTGATCAATTATCTTTTATTGATCAAAATGTGCTAATACCTTGATATAAAGGCAGAACCCTGCCAGTCAAGTCTGGAGCAATCAAGTTTGTGGTAACAACATACCAAGGGCAAAGGACATTTGCAATGACCCCAGAGAAACAATTATTTCTGCTCATCAGTCTGGAAGGGGTTTTAGGACCAGTTCCAAACAATATAAAGTTATTTTTGTTTGAAAGTGACAAGAATTACTTTCAAATGGATAACATTCTAGACAGTTGGCAGTCATCTGCGCAACAGACAACACAGAAAATTCCCCCAATAATCAGATCACATGGTGCTCAGAGAAATCACAAGAAAAAAAAGGCTACATATGATCCATAGGCATCTGACAGTATGGTAAATGTTACAGGTTATAACTCTGCCATTAGACAAAGACTGAACAAGTTTGGCTTCCCAAGAATGTACAAAATGATAAGACAGGATCAGAACAGGGTATGGTGTCCCAAAGGATACCCCACTTAATACAGGAGTCCAAAGGTCAACAGCAAAAGCACACATTTGCAATGAATATTATGGGAAAAGTAGTCATGTGAAAAGAAAGGCTTACTGGTGGTTGACTTCAGTCGCACAAAGAAGCAGGTCCACTAATGAATGCCTGCTTCTGGTTGGATGAGGACCGAAGGAGCAGGGCTCAAGTCATCACAGCAGAGGTGATGTTACAGCTCATCTGGGGATTCATACTTTACTCTAGGGACAGAAAGGGCCCGGCTTAAGACATTGCAATAGAAGTGACGTCACGATTCATCCAGGTATTTCTCCTCCACTGTATGGATGGAAACAGAATATGTATTAGTAATGGTGTCTCTTTTTTTAAAACCCCATAAAATGCTCACCAAGCTTGCATGTCTGTCAGAAGGTAAGCAATTGAAAACTCCTCTGTCTAAAAAGACCATGGGAGCACAGTAAGGTTTGCAAAGATGTATGAGGGGCATTCAACATTTTATCTACCTCACTAGAAAAGAAAAGAGTTTTCAAAAAATTCTTATTTTTCAATACAGTCCCCCTGATAGCTCCATACACTTCATCCACTTTTCCTGCAATGACTGTAACCCCTTTGGAAAAAAATCTTCTGTTTGACATTCAAACCAGGACGTCAAAGCTGCTTTCTTCATCACTTAAAAACTGCTATGCATGGAGAGAGTTCTTCAAAACTCAGAACAGGAAATAATCTGAGGGAGCCAGTCAGGACTGTGGGTGGATGGCTAAGCTGCTGGAACCCACATTCTCGGATGGCAGCCTGTGATTGACATGACATGTGAACTGGCGCATTGTCATGAAGAAGCTTACTTGATTGACATGAGGACTCTCCTGACATCCTGTCTTGTGGAATGTTAAATTCGCACTGAGCCACAACTGTGCATGAGTAACCTTGAGACATGTCACAACAGCCCCAGACTTGTTTCAACATGCTTGATACTTTCTTTTATACTCAGGTAGATCAATGATTGAACACCCCTCGTATTTGAGTGAACCACAGGTCTTCTGAAACAGTGGCTTCTGGACTGATGACTAGGTTGTTACAGTACGAGCCACACTATGATTGGCAAAGCCAAACCCACAATAAGAACTAGAATAAGAGGCACAAAAGGGGAAAGTCAACTTCAAAATGATTCTTAATAACCTTCCCAAGCAAAAATTAACAAAGAAGGAGAGGAAAAAAAAAAAAACAGAACAACTGTGGATCTTGGAAAATAATATGTTTTTATCAAAACAGTATTTTAAAGCATCAACAAGTGGAGAGGCTTTACTGTATTTAGTGGTTTGTAACAATCAGTGTAGAATTTAGGGGTCATCATACGATTAGGATCTAGTGACCATAATATACATTGCAGTAGTGTCTTTGTGTGTCAGTGAGGTCAGTCCAGCAGCACTGGACCAGGTTTAAAACTGTTACACATGTAATTCATCCCAAAATTTACAAGAAGCAAGGAATTAAAGAGAAGTCCACTGTGTACAGACAAGAATGTTAAAAAAGACATTTCAAAGGAAAACATACTTAAATAATGCATACAAGACAAATAACTCTAGTGCTTACCACAGGACTTTTGACAACAAGAAAGCAACACTTAAAATAGGATATCAGGAAAGCTAAAAGGTATTTGAAGAAGGAAATTGCAGAAAATCTAAAAGATGACTCAAGGAGACTTTTGGTATTTTATTAGTACAAGAACAGTCAAGGAGGAGGTGAAGTGTATTAGGAATTGTAAGAGTGAAATAGTAAATGCTCTAAATTCCATATTTTCTGAGGTTTTTTTGTGTGAATAAGCTGATAATCTTTCATGCTGTTTTATGAACTATTAGTGTGGTACTGAGTGATTTGGAAATTGTAGAGAGAGAAGTGCTGCTTAAATTAAAAGGCTGAAATCTAACAAATGTCAACATATGATAGAATTTATCCTAAAGTGCTTTAGGAGCTTAGTAAATACACATAAAAAACCCTTGATGTTTATTTTTCAAAAAAACAAAAAACATCACAGCAATTGGAAATTTCTACACACTGGAAGCTAGCACAGCTCGATCCCATTAAAAAAAAGGCACTTCATTCCAAGTGAATTAAAGGAAGTAATTATTAAGGAAAAAAACTGCGCAACACCTGTAAGTTTGGGGAGGGCAGATTTTGTTTCACTAATTGTGATTTTTTCACACACAAAATGGTGAAAAAAGAATACAGGCCTGAAAATATCATAAAGCGGGTCACTATTCACCAAGGGCCTCATGCATAACGCCATGCGTAGAATTCACACTAAAACATGGCGTATGGACAAAAGCGAAAATGTTCATACACACAAAAAAATCCAGATACATAAATCTGTGCAAATGCCATGTTCTTCCGCTCCATAAATCCCAGTCAGTGTGAAAAGTAACGCACGTGCACGCACCTGCTGCCCCTCCCCAACTCCTCTCAGAATTACGCCAAAATCAATATAAATAGCCCTTAAGCTCATCGTTCTGTGAAAAGGCAATGGCAAAAGCACAGGGGGAAATAAAAGAATTTCAGCAAATACCAAGTGGAGGCAAGGAAAATCATACTATTTGTTGGTTTAAACAGTGTGTGAACGCTCGCCCTGGCACAGACAGACAGACAGCATATTTTCACCCACACACCGTTTATTTACAATAATATTATTTACAAATTGCTCACGTGCACCCCCAGTGCCTTCTTACACCGATTTCCCCAATGTCCAGGCCCACAGTCTCTTGTGCCTTCCTGGCCGCCTCCCGTCCTCTCTCTCCAGCTCAGTCCTGCTACCTCCCGGCATCCACCACTGACTGGAGGGAGGCGGCCCCTTTTATGGGAAGCCGGATGGGCTCCAGCTGCTTCCCGGCACTTAACGGTGGCCACGACCCTGTGTGGCGGAAGTGCCGCTGCGCACCGGAAGCCGTTCGTGTCTCTCCGGTCGTCTTCCCCCCGGGCTCCCGGGATAAACAGGCACTGGGGCGCCGCCTGGCGGTGGCCACGGGTCCCTACAGGGCTGGGCTTCAAAGCCCCCTACCCGAGGCCCCCTGCATAACCAGGACGGACGCCCCCACTTGGTCTGGAGGAGGCACAAGTGGTATAATCAACAAAAGGAAGTTGATCGAGTGACAAAGAGATTCGGAGAAATTCGAAAGCTCAAGTTCACAAAGTCGCACAGTGCCCAAAATAAAAAAGAAAGTAGAACGTCATAAACTTCATCTTAAAATTGTTTACTTTACTAGTTTCTCAAATACCATCGTAACTAAAGTAGCATGTTAATGCTTTGTTTTGTATGTGCTCTTTTACGTGCTCTTTGTGTGTGAATTACTACTTGCTTCTTAAACAGGCTTTGTCCTACTCCGACAGGACACAGATTACAGCTCTCTGAACAATTTTAAACAGCCACATACTTGGGGGTTAATGCACCCCTGGACGCCAAATGCTTTTTTTGCTGCACTCTTTAATTTAACATCACAATTCACAAAGAAAATGTGAAATTTTAATGGAACACATTTTTTTTTTATTCAAAGAGCGTCACAATTACTGCAATACTGATCATTTTACACACTGCCAAAGAACTGTAAAAAAAAACTACTGCAACAAACAATTATTATATGTACAAGGTGCAACTGACACCATTGATGAAATTCAGTAAATCACCGAGCCAACTGCACTTGATCTGGCTGCACGCCAGCACACACAGGTAAGTAATACTTCCAGACTAGTCTAGTGCAGCAGCTGAATCCCAGGGACAGTGATGCTGCAGTGCTCCAGGGCTGGCAGTGGTCATCAGCTGGCTGCTCAACAAATTTATGGCACTGACTGATCAGCTCCGGCATGCTGGCAAATTTCTCTGTGAAGCAACTATAGCCGATTGCGGTGTTCAATGACTGTACATCGCCGAATATACTCGGCTCCATTGTGCTGGCAATTTGCAGTGGGAAACAACTTTAGACGGTTGCAGAGTTCAATTAATGTATGTCGCTGAATGTACTTTGCCGAATATACTCGGCTCCAGTGTGCTGGCAAATTGCATTTGGAACCAACTATAGCCGGTTCGAGCGGTTTAATGGTTAAGATGTATGTTTGATATCATTCTCATAATGATAGGAATTAAAGCGTATTAAAAATGGGGGCACGGTGGTGCAGTATTAGCGATGAGCTGACACCCTGTCTAGAGATTGTTCCTGGCTATGGCAAGATGCTTGCTTAGAAAGCCGATTGTTCAAAACTGTTATTAAACGTTGAAATATCTTCATAGCACATGTTTAATTACTCCATCCATCTATTCATCCAGTGTTGTGCCAGTCCCTGGAAGAATACAGCGCAAGGCAGGAACCATCCCTGAATGGGTGCTAGCTTGTTGTTAGCTCTGCGCCACCATGTCCTCACATATTTAACTATTAAAAATATACATTATTTTAATGAAGTTTAAAACTTATCTGTATAATGTAATAAACATGCTTTACTGCATTTCATCTTAAAAATGATATCAAGAGCTTGAAGAAGATAGCACTTGGAAATCTAAATTGACTTAGAAGCCAGTCGTCATCATCTGTAAATACGCGCATTATAAAGTGGCTCAGGTTGTGCAATATTATAACTGTACTGCAAGTTTACAGTGAAGTGATTGTACTTATAAGTACAAACAGTTCTACCAGGAACAATTGATGGACTGATTGAGTGCATTTAGAGCACCTGGGATGAAACTGTTTCTGAACCGCAAGGTCCCTACATGAAAGGCTCTGAAGCGTTTGCCGTATGGGAACAGTTCAAATAGATTGCGCACATACTGATAATCCGATCAGCTGTTATACAGCTGTGATTCCACACTCAGATACAGTGGCTTAAATACTCAGTGGTGCACTGGGAATAACAACACCTTTGTATGGTTATGGGTTGATTACAATGAGATGCCTTAAAATAATAAACGATATGTGGTTAATTTCAGTGCATTTCATAAAGCCCTGTCAGGGATGTGAATCTAAAAACTAAAGGGAAACCACACAGGAACAGTAGCATTGCTTTGATGCTGGCACCGCCAGTTTGCAAAACCGAGCGGAGAACTTGCATACACTATGGTTTGAGCTGGCGTGAAAATGTGCGTGGCTTTATGCCAAGTTTAGGTTTTATATATCACGATTTGAGCATGTAAACGGGAGTACACAACATTTTTGTGTGTACACACTGCTTATACATGAGGCCCCAGGTCTGGAACCCAAAAGCAGGCTTTATCACATCCAAACTCAACAGGCAGGTCTTTAGCAAAGTCCAATCTAGCCTTTCTATTCTAACCTTGCAGTACACCAAGACTTACTTTCATGCAGTCTTCTCTTTATGGTAGACTTGGATATCGATACGCCTACTCCCTGGAGAATGTTGTTCACTTGGTTGGCTGTTGTGAAGGGGTTTCGTGGAAATGATTCTGCGATTGTCCACCACTGTTGTCTTCCGTGGACATCCAGGTCTTTTTGCGTTGCTGAGTTTACCAGTGCTTGCTTTCTTTCTCAGGATGTACCAAACTGTAGATTTTGCCACTCGTAATATTGTAGCAATTTCTCAGATGTTTTTTTTCTGTTTTCGCAGCTTAAGGATGGCTTCTTTCACCTGCATGGAGAGCTCCTTTGACCGCATGTTGTCTGTTCACAGCAAAATCTTCCACATGCAAGCACCACACCTCAAATCAACTCCAGGCCTTTTATCTGCTTAATTGATAATGACATAACAAAGGACTTACCCACACATCCCGATGAAATAGCCTTTGAGTCAATTGTCCAATTACTTTTGAGCTCCTGGAATGAAGGGATTGTGTTAAAAAAATGCTTTAGTTGCCTCACATTTTAATGCAATCTTTTTGTTCAACCCACTGAACTAAAGCTGAAAGTCTGCAATTCAACTGCATCTGAGTTGTTTCATTTAAAATTCATTGTGGTAATGTACAGAACCAAAATTAGAAAAAAGTTGTCTCTGTCCAAATATTTATGGACCTAACTGTATAAACAAAGTGAGAACAAGAAGTGAAAAAGCTTGGCAGACAACACCAAATAAAAAAAGGTAATCCTAAAAGGTAATCCATGGCAAACAATTCTCAATATATATACCAAAGGCAAATTCAGTTAAAATAACGCATCAGATCAATGAAACCAGAAAAACTACAAAACTACTTACAACTCTTCAAAACTCAACTCTGACCAGGATGGTATTTCCATCTGCCTGGTATTAAATAAGCAAAGGACGGTCCTCCAACAGTAGACAATAGCGGTCCTGCTCACTAACTCTCTTTTCCACCTACAGGGCACATGACTAAACATATAAGCAATACAAATAAACATACCAATAATTTTTGAGGATATTTGCAGACTTAATAATGACATGCATGGTGAATCATTTTTTATATTTCTTGTGAATTGGTTTCTTATTTTTTTCATCTTATTACTTAAGATCTTCCCTTTTTCAAAGACATTTAAGAATTCCTAGAATTGCAGGATTATTATTCAGTAGTCAATTTATTTTTTGGGCTACTATTAAATGTTTTTGCAATTCATTTTCTAATGCTCATTAATATCTACTGTTTATTTTGACAATATCTCATGACTTTGTTGTTATAAAACTAGTGGGGATGTTATGGGCGAGGTCACATGCGTCACAGCTCTGACACCAATTATGAACTGAGGTTGAAAGGGCCACCTTGGCTACTATTTTCATTCTGAGTTTTGCGAGTATTTTTCAAAGACAAAATCGCATTTGCTGAACCATCTGAATCCTTTATTTATAATAAATTTATGCTGGTACTTTTTGACTTCGATTTTTGCTTAGGGTTTTTTTTTCTTGGGGAAGCGCAGCTTGATTTTCTGGTTATGATCCTAGTGTGCTTATTGAGTGTATCTTATTCTCCTGATCTTTTCTTTAAAAATTGTCTATTTAATATCCGAAAGCACAATAATCATTGTATTAATGACTGTAGTTATGATATTTGTTGGAGACGCACTCCATAGCAAACAACACCACGTTGTAACAATGGTGAGTTAAAACCACCATGAAAAAAACAAAACTGCAAGAGAAATAGCACAATAATTTTTATTAAATACTTAAAAAATAGTTGCAAGAGGCCCTCAGGTAATTTTAAAGGACACAGTTTATTTTTTGAGTGACCAGATGCAATGCCAAACCTTTAAGGGTAGAGGTGAGGTTGCTTATGAAAAACGGGTTCAACACTGAGTGGGAATGTTTAAACCTTCATTTTGGCGTAGTAGGCAGGATTATTACCTTATGTGGTAGGACAGCAGTATATTTTTAAGGTTAAGTAATGTTTTTATTTTAGTACATGGTGTATTTTTAAATAAGAACATAGGCTGATTTTCCAAATTTAAAAAATGGTGAATTATTCATGCAGTAGCAGTATGATAGTAAAACAGATATAATCTATATTGCTGCTTAGCAGGGGTCGACGATTTTTTGTCTTGCCAATTTTAACAGCAAAGCTTAATTTCTCCTCATCTGTTTTAATATTTTTAAACCAAGTTCTTTTCCCTTTCTCATCCTCCATCCTAATCTCAGTCTTTAAATTTTTCTTCAAGCCTTCTTCCCCTCTGTAATTAAAAGCTTACCTACCAGTCTCAAGAAACTTATTTTCAATTCACACTTTCAGCTGCTAGGAGACACAGAATAAGGTCTCAGTCTATTTCCAGATCCATCCCAATACTTTGAAATGAAAAGTGAAATATATCTGGTGCAAAAATAAAAAAACAAAAAATCTCCTGACGCAGGAGGCAATGCACAGTGCCTGCCATTCCTCTGCTCTGTTGATGTTTGACTATATCTTTATTACGGTAATATTATGAAGCAGGCATTTGCATATCATGCGTCATCCTTGGACCTCTGAATTTCAAAAAAAGGAAACACAACTCTTTGGTTAATCTTTAACTTCAAAATGCATAAATGAGAAGAAAAAAGTTATTTGGTGCAGATTTCGAGACAAGCGATAAGCACTTAAGCTGAAAACTGCCAGCATGCTGGAAGGCTAAGTGAGTGTAAGAGGGGGGCTTTTCAAGCTCTCTGGCAGGCAGGTGGAAAAGAGTTGCATCTGTCTCCTGCTGCCTAATCTGCGGCAAACAGAAAGGCTGAGATAAACAGCAGGCTGGCCCCTTGACCTGAGGAGAGGCTCGGCACACTTCTGTGGAGGTCTGCTCCCTCTAGTGGGAATCGGGCTGCATTAATGGAGAATTATTAACATGCATGAATTGCCTGCAGCAAGTAGCTGAAAGAAACAACAAGCCACAAAGCGTGGAATAAACAAGTTTCCACAGCATTCAGAATGAGAGGGAAAAGTTCAAAATGTAAGTAAGAATCCATCGCACAAAGATAGAAGTCACTGAAACTTTATTTTTTATGAGGTCTTTAATTCTGAACACAGGTAGAATACACGATTCTACTGAGACTTAGTGGAGCAAACAGTCACTGAAAATCAGGAATAAAAGGTGAGAATCTTCAGGCAGATCTGTTTATGCATTTATCCAAAAAGCACGAGATGAAAACACAACACACAAAAAAATAAATAAGGAAAACAATCAGAATGCATCACTGCATAAAATATTGCTTTAAAAGTGTGATTCTGTATTGATGGTTACTTGCATCTTTACATTATAATAACGGTTGGTAGTATTTACAGTGAAATTCACTGTATAAAATGGGGAGTCCACCTTAATCATTTTAGGTAGAAAGTTAATAGTTTACCATTTAACTTAGTGGGTCTAAATGAAAGGAATTAGAATTCCAGAGGAAAGGTGCACTAAGGTTGTTCAAGTTTCGGAATAACTGTTAGAAGACCTCAATGGGAGCAAAAAAGTTTTATTTTTCCATTCATCCATTGATTCATTTATTTTCATGGATCATAATCATAGTTTTCTCATTACGGAGTCACAGGTAGTGGAAGCCTACCACAGCATCGCTAGGTTCAAGGCAAGGCAAAAGATGGAGGTAAGCAGACCGGTATTCCAGTTGAAATTTTTAACATTTTCCAGTGGGGAAGAAAGAGGGCTTCAGGTGAAAGCAAAAATGCCTTATTAGCCTAAATGTAGTTTTATTGCGTTAAGGGACCACCCTTTTCTAAAGATAATTTGAAGAGTTTTAGAGATCTCCACCCATTTATGCAGTGTAAGGGTTGAGAGAAAAAATGCCCTGCAACACAGTAGAATTTAAGAAGTGGACCAAAGGATGAAGGTGAAAAAGTAAAATAAAAAGTTAGACTAAAAACAGGCAGAAGGCCAAAATCTTAAACCAAGGAAATCGATCATCAAAGCCCAAACATTAGTTACAACTTTGGTATCGCGGGTCTGCGGCTTAGAAAAAGGTGGCCATTTTAATAAGTATATAATTAAATGGCTGTTTGTCTCTCCATGGGTGTGTGTGCCCATGCAATTGCGGGTGGTTTATTGCAGTATTTTGGGCAAGACGCACGTGATGGTGTGGCCTCTCTCAATTGCTTCATCTGCTTCCTGTGGTATGCAGTTGACACGCTGCGTTCACAGGGGCATATAAGTAAGAGCCGGCATGTGAAAAGAGACACAGATCAGCAGAAGAAATACAGGAGAACAAATGAAAGGAAAGGAGGTTAAAGTAAGGAGAGGGAGGCAGGCAGGAAGATGGGAGCAAGCGAGAGGGGAGGCAGGCAGCCATGAGGAGAGCCCCAGGAGGACAGTGTGCGGCAGACCGTCAGGGCTGCTCATGTGGATTGCTTCGGCTGAGCGTCTTATGGAGCTGGAGTGATCAGAGAGGTGTGAGCGACTCTCTGTGGATGTCCGGGAAGGCAGTGGGAGTCAGAGGTTTGAATTGTGAGCCGTACTGAGGTCCATGGATGGAAAAGACCTGAGCCTGGGTCTGGATTGAGAGCATGTTAGGAGCCATGGAAACAGCAAGGACCCGCACCTCTTGTTAGAAGGAAAGCTGTCTGTATCTGTCAGAGGGGCGTCTCCTCTGCTGCAAGGCTTCAAGAGAGGTGAGTAGAGGAGACGTCAGTTTTTAAAGGAGTGCACCAGGGCTCATGTTTTCATGGACAGCTTCCTGCGCTATGTTTCTTTTTAACCTCTCTTTTATAAGATTTATTTATTTGTCATGTAAGCCTCCACCAGCACCTTTTATTTTATTGGATTATTTATTTATTGAACGTTTTGATGCACTGCACTGTTTTGGACATCTTGCTTTGATTGTTTTAATAAAAGCACTATAGCACTTTATACATCTACCCCTTGCTTTGTGTGAGTGTCCTCATCCGCTAGCTCATCCCTTGGGTACATTATCTGTGGTTGCGGGTTCAAGAGGCTCCCAGGATGCACCCAGCAGTGTGGAGCCAACACACATTGTCACAACAACTCAAAGTAGAAAAACAAAGCAAACATACTGTTATGTTACCCTTTTGCTTAATAACTACCATGCACAAAGTTTGAGATTCATGCAGAAATTTAGATGATGACAAGAGTGTGCCACCAATTTAGGTATACTGTATGATGTCATGTAATGTAACTTCTGGCTGCCCCAGGATAGCAATACTAAGCCATTATCAACAGCAAAATGTCAGCTTCTACAAAACAAAGTGGTGACACAAAAACAATCACAAAATGATGGTTAAAATTTATAAAGGACAGTAAAAAAGGTAAAACATGACAAAACGCAAATATATGCATTTGACTTAGCTCAGAGGTAATAATCATTACACAAGAGAAGATAAAAAGTTTTGTCTTTGATAATCTTATTGATCCTCTTCATGTGACAACGGGCCACTGTGCAGTATAAAAATTATACAACATGGTGTAAGTGGCTGAATGGCAATTTTATTTAATAATCATGTGATTGTCCAGTTGTTTATAAAAACATCACACCATTTCTAATTTAATTAACAAAGGTTAGTGTTTTGGACTTACTTAAATGATGGGACTTAATCTTGTAATAAAATCTGCAATCAACACATTTGACTTTTGTTTCAGTTCAGTTCAAATTGGCATTCAGTAGTCTGATTTACCAAAGCTGTTTGTGTAAAAGTTAACAATTCAAATAATTTTGAGTAACTCTAAAAGGTTACATTAAACTACTTTATTCCACTGTGATTAGAGTAAGAAATCTGGCTTGTGTTAGACTAACCACCAAGAGTAGAGTTTGAATTATTCAATAAGTTTGTCAAGAATTTTTACACCTGATTGAAGTTTTTCCCACAAATCATTTCTGTGAGTATAATCTGTTGTTTTCTGGAAACATTTCTTATTCATCACTATAGTTTCAGTTTGCATGATTAGACACTGCCGGCTTAAGCATTGCCCCATTTACACATTAGTTCTTTGAGGGCCAAATTAGACCTCCTGTAGGCGCAGTAGAAGACATTAACTGACTGGTGTTTTTACTGATTGGATTTGATGTGGAAATATGCAGGTAACTCCTTCATTAAAGCGTCATTTTCTGAATCCATTTTGTCAATGAAAATGTAATGACAGACTTCTGATAAGGTTCCAAATGAAAGGTTAGTAATCAAACCAGTAGTAGCAGGAATTGAGGGCAGGGACTTTAGGTGGGTACAGAATCGGCTCAAACACAGGAAGTAGAGGGTTATGGTGATAGGAGGTTTTTCAGAATTAGGTGATGTTAAAAGTGGTGTTCCTCATTGATGAAGGCTGGGCTGTTTCTGTTTTTAATATACATAAATGATCTGAACAAGAATTTAATCAACAAGCTGGTTAAGTATGTAGATGATATCAAACTAGGTGGAAGGGCAGATAATCTAGAATTCTAAATTGTTACAGAGGTACTTGGACAGCAGACAGGCTTGGAAAGATTTGTGTCAGGTCATACAATTTAATATAAGTAAATGTAAAGTATTTAATATATGGAGGCAAAAATTATACATTTGAATAGACAATGGGAGTATCTGAAATTTAAACTGATGAGTAGGACCTAAGAGTCATAGCAGACTCGTCACTATCTACATCCAATATACTGTACATAAGAAAAAAAAAAGCTATTAGGATGTTAGATTAATCAGTATATCAGTATGTATGGAGTACAAGTCAAGGGAGGTTATCTTTATGTTTTATAGCACACTAATAGGTCAATACCTGGAAAACTGCGAATAGTTTCAGTCTCCATATTACAAAAACGCATAGCAGAGCTAGAAAAACTCAAGAGCAACTAGGCTGATTCTGGGACTAAGAGGTATAAGCTATGAGGAGAGATTAAATGAGTTAAACTTCTACAATTTAAGCAAGGAAAGGGATCAGTAAAGTAGATGCTAATTATTACTTTAAAATAAATTCTGCAACAAGAACATGGAGACACAGTTGGAAACTTAAGGGCAAATTTCACTCGAATGTTTGAAAGTTCATCTTTACAAAAAGAACCATAGACACATGGAATAAATTACCAAGTTGTGTGGTGGAGTGTAGGATTTACAGAAAGTTCAAATCAATTGACAGTAGATTAGCTTGTATACTTCCATTATTTACTGTTTCTTGAAATGTCTTTCAACTGCTATTTTTTGTGAAATAGCCAAGGTGTCTGGTTCAGATGTGTTTTCTTTTCATTTTATCTTTTGGTTGTCCTTTACATTTTGTTTTCCTTTATAAATTACTTTTACATCCTTTATGTATTATTTTTTTAGTAATTTTCAGCCATGGATTAATTTTGGCCCGTGTAATCATTAAAGCCTGTATCTCAAGTTTGAGGTCAGGTTGATTTATTTTTTAGGCCTCATCTTGGCCCTTAAGGCCTTACTTTATTAAAAGCCTGATTTTGAGTGTTGAAGGCCAGGCTAAATCTTAACACAATTTTTGTCTAACATATGCTGGACTTGTGGTTGTTTTCTCATGGGATGGTCCTTGGGTGAGCCTACTTCCACCTTTTATACTCCTTACTAGGGGTCAAGCCCCTTGGCCCCCTCGACCCATCTACTAGTTGCGGCCAGTCTGCTGCTCGCGCTGTGAAGAGGGGGGCTGAACACACCCCAAGGAGATGCGGTCGCTCCTCTGAAACCCCCTCTTAAATGGTGATACAAATACAGTTTTTTTTACCTTCTCTTTGCTCGATCAGCTGCTGGCTTGCTGCTGCTGCCATGCCACGTGATCTGCATCTCGCACGGTGCTTCAGACATTTAAAAGCCTATACAGCAGCTGTCCTACTCTTTGTGTTTTATTTCTGGCCCCGGACGTAGTTAAATCTTTTGGCACTCTTCGTTAAGTCTCTTCTCATGGGACGTGCGTTCTTGATATTTTTTAGTTTATAATTTAAAAATGGAATAAAGTTAAACATTATCACATTAAAGTTCGATAAATTCTGAAAAGAATGATACCAAACATATATATGTAGGTTTTAAAATAAGCCTGATTTAAAGTGTGACAAAAAACGTCACATAAAAACGTCACATAAACTCGTTGCACAAAATCTTTGCACTTTTAGGCTTAGGATTTTATAGATATAGAGTAGATTATGTAAACCTTAACAGAATGCCTCAGATTCCATAATTTTACCACACTGTCAGGCAATGTAGACAATCCATTTATATCTGTAACCTCAGGCAATTAATCAGAGCAGCATAACAGGCAAGATAAAAACGTACACATTTATGCATACTTGAGAGCATTCTTGACTTTTCCACCTTCCTGTCTGCCTTCTGATCATCTTTTTTACTGATTTTATAAAGGTAATCTAGGTATGAAGTGGTCATCCTGCCTCCAAGACACATTTACAATTTTTGTCTCCGAGAAGTGCATTCAGTACTCACATACTTCTGCCATTAAAGTCAGGAGGCTTCAGTGAGGCATACGTGAGTAACTCAGAAACAAAGATCATAAAAAGTACTCTTGTGCCGCTATCTATGGTTCATAAAACTAAAATAATGTTCCCAAAAATCAGTTGCTTTAGCTCATTCACCGAACATCATAAATGGGACCCAACAGCAAAGCATGTTTGTATAACTTTGAAACAGTTTTTGCAGTTTGAGTCACAATATAGCAGAACTAATTACGCTTTCTACTGAAATTAATTCTGGTAATTCTTAAGGAAACACCGAAGCATTAGTGGACAAAGTATACATTGCTTTAACAGAAAAATAAAGCATCTTTGTAAAAGAAGGCATCTTACATCATCTTTTTAAAGGTCCACTTTTAACACTAGAATTACCAGACCCTACGAGAAAACTCATAAATCCGGCCCACCTTAAATCCATTCGCACCTCTCCATCAGCATCTTTTGTCCTATAAATGTGCCAATTAAGACAAGCAGCCTGCTATTCCACCCCCCACCATCGCAGAACATTCACTAAGTTTTCCCAGCTCAAGCCTTGTTTGATTATCTGAGAGTGAGTGAACTGCTGGAGGTTTAGAGTGGAAATAATAGATCGTTATTTGGAACACATGCATTTCATGTGTATTCTGTTTCTAAAGTAATCTGTGTAAACACATTGTTAAAACTGAAACTTTTTCATATTTTAGTAATAAATGTTACAAAATGTAGGCATAAACTATAAAATGTGTGAAGCCTGTATGAATTTATGGTACTTGTGAAAGTTAGCTTTTTTCAGTTTTATTCTCTCAATCACGATCACGTTCTATTTTTATTTCAATGTTTTTAATGGAATGTTGGGTTAGAGAATTGCCAATGCAAAGCAGCAATGGTGATATCATTTATGTCTGATGTAAAAAAGAGATGTTTGTTGAGTGATATGATAAAAGTCCATTAACCATACTTAAGAGGAAAATAATATTCTAATTGTCATTTGATATTTGACTGACATAAGCAGGTGTCTTTGGGGATTTTCAAGCAGAGGTTTTCTTTTGAACTTTAATTCACTGAAATATGCTTTAGTGAGCAGTATGGCAGGACAGGTGAGCTTTGTTCGAGGAGGGTCAGTTTTTATTGCAATTGATCTCTTAATTAGAAGCTGATTTGCACTTCTAAGAATAGCGTTTCTGATGGAGAATTAGGGTTTCACACATGTGGAAATTGTTCATTAATGGCAGCATTGCCTTCATAATATATAACTTACAAAATTAATAAAAATAATTTGAGAACAATTAAAGCAATGCAAACATTTATTTCCACATTTTACTTTTCTCAAACAGCTGAGGTTTATGCTTAGAACTTCTCAGCTAGTGGACAAGGGACAGCTGAATTATGACTTCAAATTTGAGTTTTTGGTTTAGAAGAATGTTAGACGAGACTTTGGTTAGTGAGTATGTAGCTAAGTTACTCTTCTGGGACCTCATACAGGTATATAACCTGGGTTATGCTTGGAAATCTGCGTAAGCCTTTTCTTACACAAAATGTCAGCATTTATAAAGCACAAACTTGGCCTAGAAGTTGGCTTACAGTTACGGAAGGTTTTGACCATCTGCGAGACCGACACAAACTTTTCTGGTGTTGGCGTTTTAGCAGCTCTGGACAGCAGGGCAATGAAGTGAACAGAAAATCGTGTTTCATTGCATATTTCAATGACACGTCAGTCACATTCATATGTTTGTCCATTCATCAATGTTTTTAAACCTGGTTGTTTGAAACCTGTATAGGAGAGGGATCTCACGATTTCTTCTTAATAGTCTCTGTAATGCAGGCTCCAAGTTCAGCACACAGCTCCAATAGGACAGTTCTAGGACATCAAAATCGGCTCTCAGTTATCATCTGAAAAAGGGCACAAATATCATTAATGATGTTTAAATGACAGAAAGCGTTGCTTTATATAAAGTTTGTCTATGTATTTTAATTATTGCATTTAAGAAGTCATAAAATGTTGACATAGCTTAACATTTGGGTGTGACTTAGTTGAACTATTTGAATGTTGGAATGTTTTCTGTTATTTATTTGCTTCGTGAAAAAAAGAGAGATCAATTTTAATTTTTTTATATTTTACAACATGGGAATGTGTGATGTGTGATGAAGATTTGCTCACACAGCCACTCTGCTGGTTGTACAGGCAGACATAAGCCGCTGCCACGCACACCACCATTTCAATCACTTGTCCTGAGCAATGATAATGACAATATGATTGTTAAAAGGAGTTAATTTACTGTAAATGGTGTCACACACGTGCACATAGAAGGAAGCTGAATGGTCCAAATGAAGGTAATTCCACACCAGGCCAGGTGGTGGTGGGGTGCACTAAACCTTCCCCTGTTGTTTCTGTAGACCAAATACAGGAAATTCTGCCTGAGGCAACCCTGGCGACACTACTTCCAGTTCGGCCCCAAGAGTGACATCCCTTCCAGTTTTGGCTCCAAAGATGACCTCACTTCCAGGTCCAAAGGTGACATCACTTCTGGTTCCAGCCCCAAGAGTAACCTCACTTCCGGTTCTGGACCTCGATGACATCACTTCCCATTCCCTGCTTTAAAAGACAGGACAACATCAGTATACCTCAGTTCAATCTTGGACTCCAATCTGTACAATACATTGTGACTTTTCATACCCTTTTGCAGCCAGGGATAATATACAGGTGGCTGCCCCAAACCTTTTTGTGTGTGTCACGGCTGATTATTTCACATTGGGTAAATACTGTAGACAAAATATTCAAGTTGAAATAACTCATCTCAAGCTAAATCTAAAACTGTGAACTAACCTGTAATTGAAATTGTGCAGACCCTGCAATGAACTGGCCCCTTGCCCAGAGTTTGTTCCTGCCTTGTATCTTATACTAGCTGGGTTAGGCTCCAGCAACCTCTTGTGACCCTGGTCTGGATTAAGTGGGTTAGAAAATGACATGACCTTTTCATATGACCTACAGAAAATAAAACATATTTCAGCTTGCATAGTTCTTTGCAGGCAGCCCAGTGGCACAGTGGGTACAATACAATAATTGCAATACAGTTTATTTTTATATCACCCAAAATCACACAAGCAGTGCCGCAGTTAGCTTTAACAAGCCCTGTTTTTTGAAAGCCACCCAAAAGATAAGAAAAAACTCCCAAAAAAAAAACACTGGTAGGGAAAAAATGGAAAAAACCTTGGGAAAGTCAGTTCAGAGACAGACTCCTTTCCAGGTAGGTTGGGCATGCAGTGGGCATCAATACAATACAATACATAAAACAGAACAGAAGTAATCCTTAATACAGTACAATAGTACAAGAGTAACTGTACAAGTACAGAGAAAAATGCAAGAGTTGATATCACATAATATGACTGAGATTTCTTCAGAATCCTGGAGACCTTGGCCATCAAGCTGCCTTCCCCCTATTGGCCATCCCACAGCTGAGTCAGTGCTGAGCTGGCCAATCTGATGAATGGACCCTTCTACCCGATGACTCCAGCGCTCCTCTATCAGAGATGACTTTTTCTTAGGCAGGCAAACAACCTGGCATTAGGGCAAAGGTAGTGCTGCCACCCGACAGATTGAGCATTCTGAGCTCCAGATCCGTGCCCAGATGGTGTCCATGTGGAGTCTGCATGTTCTTCCTGTGACTGTGTAGATTTTCCTTGAAAGTTGGGGAAACTTGTCTCCAAAGTTGTGCTGAGTGTATGTGTGTGTGTGCATGAGTGGATCCTGTGGTGGACTGGCTCTTTCTTGCCTTGTGCCCAGTGCTGCTATGCTGGGCTCTAAGTGACCCTGAATTGGATTAAGTGGATCAGAGAATGAAATTAGACATTTTTTGATAGTTTTCTCTGGCACATTCCAGTTCTTGCAGAGCAGATGTGCTGCTCATTAATATGTTTAAATATTTGCCAGTTTTCACAGGCAGACACAATATTAACATGTACAAGTCATCCATAATAGGATGTTAATTTTATTGCAAGATGAAACCCGGCTGTCATCTTCGCAGGCACATAGCCCTGCATGCCTCTGTGTACTGTGTGGAACACCATACTGAACAAGGCTGGCATTGCATTTTAAAGAAGGAGCTTGTCGAGTCTAAATACCACTTTTAGCAGTTGCAGTTTGCTCCGTTACTATCATAAGTAACACTAAAATAATTCTAAAGTATGAATATTATAATTGGTAAGTTAAGGACCTCTTTATGTTTTAAAAAATGAGGAACATAATCATCCATCCATCCATTTTCAAACCTTGTGAGGAACTGTGGGTCAAGAAATGTTGTTTATAAAATCTTTTCTTTCTTTTTATTTAGCTAACTTTTTAGCTAAAAAAACTTTAGAAATGTACAAGTGTATACAACAATTTTATTATTTTTTTCCATGTGTGAAGCAAAGATAGATGAAGTGACTAATCTAAGGTGAAACAGATATGATCACCTTGACTTTTATAGTTTATTGCCTAAATCACAAAGAATGAAGTGAGAGATGTGAAATCCAATGTAGTAATATAAAATGAATATTCAGATATGTGGAATCAAAAAAAAATTCCAAATAATCCACAACTTCTGTTGTGGCAGCTTAAATCAAGAAAAAAATGTTGATATAATTATGAAGTACTTGTGATAGCCAGTCCTGTCATAGCAGCTCAGATAGCTTGAGGCAAACATATTGTCGCTCTGCTCAAGTGATATCAAAAATCCTGGCTATGGACGGCCGCAGTTGCAGCAGGTTTTTATTCCAACCCTCCTTAGTTAGAAAGCAGCTCTTTTGGTTTATGAAACTTGCCCACTAATTAGATATTCTGCTCCTTCTACTGTGTCACATCTTCCACCTTATAATTTTCCTTTCTGACAAAATCAACAGACTAGACTGAGAAGATTTGGAACACCATAACCTAATTTTCTTTCTGTTGTTGAAATAATACGTTAAAATCAGCTACTTCATTATTAATAGTTTGCTGACATATAGCTGTTGTTATGTGAGATGCATGATTAATTGCCACAAAACAATTAAATATTTTAGAACAATCTAGATGAGAACAGGCCATTCAGCCCAACAAAGCTCACCAGTCCTATCCACTTATTTCTTCCAAACAACATCAAGTCAAGTTTTTGAAAGTCCCTAAGTCTTACTGTCTACCACACTACTTGGTAACTTATTCCAAGTGTCTATCGTTCTTTGTGTAAAGAAAAACTTCCTAATGTTTGTGCGAACATTATCCTTAACAAGTTTCCAAATATGAACTCATTTTAAAATAACAGTCTCGATCCACTAATTCCCTTCAAAATGTTAAACACTTCAATCATGTCTCTTCTTAATCTTCTTTTGCTTAAACTGTAAAGGCTCAGCTCTTTTAATCTTTCCTCATAATTCATCCCCTTAGCCCTGGACTCAGCCTAGTTGCTCTTCTCTGGACCTTTTCTAGTGCTACTATGTCCTTTTGTAGCCTGGAGGCCAAAACTGCACACAGTACTCAAGATGAGGCCTCACCAGTGCATTATAAAGGTTGAGCAGAACCTCCTTGGACTTGTACTCCACAGATCGTGCTATATAACCTAACATTCTGTTAGCCTTCTTAATGACTTCTGACCACTGTCTGGAAGTCGACAGCTTAGAGTCCACTATGACTCCTAAATCCTTCTCATAAGGTGTACTCTTGATTTTCCGGCTGCCCATTGTATATTCAAACCTAACATTTTTACTTCTTATATGTAATACTTTACATTTACTGACATTAAAAATGTAAACATTTAAACTATTTAAAATTCACAAGCAAAATGTAGCAAAGAAATTAACAATTAAGAAAATCTTGTACTCATTTGCTGCTTACTCAGTTTGGTTTTTAATGACAGATTTGCTGCTTACTCAGTTTGGTTTTTAATGACAGGTGGGAAAAATGTTATTCTCATATTTTCACAGCCAACAGAGTTACCTTGTAATGTTCATCTACAGGGACTAACGCTGGACCACTTAAAACAATATGCAAATATTCATTAAAAATTGTCACATTACTCGTGTCCCACCCAGAAGTGTTCCTACAATGAGCAAAATGCATGTATCTAAAAAAATACTTTACAATAAATACTACTGGATCAAGCTTTTGAACACCCATCTCTCCCCGTCATTCATTGGTCAAAAGTCCTGTCTTTGATTTAAATGCTTATGGGTGTCTGAACGTGTTTCCCTCTGCCTGCACTTCTCTGATTTTCCAAAAGTATATGGTTAATATTTTAGTAGTACACATTGCACCCTTTGTAAGCATACAACTGGGTGACTTGACATGTGGATGTTGAAACAAATAACGTGAGATTTTTTCAGTAATACTTATTCTGTTTACTGTGGTCCAGCAATGGATGCCCATTCTTTTGGAAAGTTTGTTATCCTTTTTCACATGAAAACATGAGACTAAATATTAAAAAAACAATCTCAGCCACCACTACAAACTACATGGTATAATTAACATAAAAAAATACCATTTTCGGGTGGAGTGTTCCTTTAAAGTCAATATAACTGCAAGTGCTTTACTGAGGAAGAAAATAAAAGTAACATTATTATTAATTTCTCAGACATTAATTCAAGAAATACAGCTAGCATTCTTAATAAACAAGTAGTTCAATTAAGACTGGCATTAAATTAAGACATTGGTATAAACTAAAACCAGCAGGACCTCTTCCCGTCAGAACCAGGATCGCCCATCGCTATTCTAGAGTTACTAAGGTGCAGAGTGCACATTAGTCACATTTCTAAATACCACTTCTATCTGCTTCTAAAGAATTTATGCCACATCCACACATTACCATCCACTCTCATACTAAACTATCTTGAGTCCAGTTTATCACTCATTTATATGCTAAAAGTATCATTGCCACAAACTCTTCATCTACATGGTCATACTGATTCATTTAATACTTCTCCCGTCTGCTTTAAAAAAGAACTATTTTTGCTCTCTCACAGTGAAGGCCTCAATTGTGGCTCTACCTGTACACAAACTGTTTTGTCCAGTCCTGCTCCCTCAAACGTGATCAATGTATTTTCCTGGTCTCATTCACATCCTGTTCACTCTAGAACCTGAGATTAGAGGTGTACACAGAACTCTTTTTTTAAACATACTGCCTTTGCCCCTTTTCTAAAGGTGTTGTCTCATTTTTCCTATAGCTCCCGATAGGACCAACCTGCCAACAAAGTGCTAGGTTAGGTCGCACAATGCCTTTAGTCCAGATTACAGCAGGGAGTCCTTACAGCCTTAATATCCTTGGCAGTGGGTTAGCCTATTTCTCCCCTTTTTCCCAGCTACTTTTTTATTAAGTATACTCTGAATCAAAAGAAGTGGCAACAATGATCCTATAAACCAATGAGTAAAGTATAGTGATGTGTTTTTCAAAATGATCAGTTTTGGTGGGTGCTTTACCCAGTGGGTTGGTAGCTATAAGATTAAAATGAACTTGAAACATTGAAACATGACATTGTGACATTTGTACCAGCACATTCAATTTAGAAAATAAGATCCTATATAACATTTAACTTTATAATTTGCTCTCTGATAACAGTTGCTATATAAGAAGTCATTTCTTTTAACCAGGCATTCACATATGACTCTTAATTATGAACTATTTTGTAACTTTACATTATAGAGGTGTGTTACTAGATTATATAATTTATTTATATGCTGATTGGTGTGTTTGAAATTTTTATTGTCATTATATGTACATTAAAGTAGTAGGTTCCTGTTAGATTTCTTCAGTCTGCCAATGCGCATTATCAAGAGCATGTGGGACTCCACCATTTAGTGTAAAACAAGGACGTCCATGTATATATATGGATGTTTAAAGACTCGTTTTTTTTTTAATTTACTATATATTTTGCACAGGCTGGCATGGTGGCGCAGTGGTAGTGCTGCTGCCTCGCAGTTAGGAGACCCAGGTTCGCTTCCCGGGTCCTCCCTGCGTTGAGTTTGCATGTTCTCCCCGTGTCTGCGTGGGTTTCCTCTGGGTACTCTGGTTTCCTCAAACAGTCCAAAGTTAGGTGGATTGGTGATCCTAAATTGTCCCTAGTGTGTGCTTGGGGTGTGTGTGTGTGTGTCCTGCAGTGGGTTGGCGCCCTGCCCAGGATCGGTTCCTGCCTTGCGCCCTGTGTTGGCTGGGATTGGCTCCAGAAGACCCCCATGACCCTGTGTTTGGATTCAACGGGTTGGAAAATGGATGGATATATTTTGCACAACACTAGCTTAGGTTGAAAAGGTCCAAGCAGCTGAGCACCTCATGTGACTGTATCTGCCTGCTTAAACTAGTAGACATGTATTAAATACATGTATCATTGCTCAGAACTAGTAGTCTGCTCAGAACCGAACAGCACAAAGGTGCTAACCGACTCAGGGAGTAAACTATTTCATCAATATTCACTGATATTAAATGTTGCCTAAAGTCGTCACCAACCAAAAATAGGTAAAATTTGGTGAGTTGACAACCACTTTTCTAGATTGTTCACATTTTTATTTACTTTCAGTAAATCTCATTTTTTCTTATTTTAAGATGTATTATTATTGCCACACAGAGAGCAGAGAATGTACAAATTCTAATCAGTCATGATTGAGTTAGGAGACCTGGGAGTAGCAGAAACTCCCACCCAAAGCTTGTTCCTACCTCCCACTAACTTCTACCACATTGTATATTTGGAAAATAGATGGATAAAATGATTTAGTTAGTGCTTCTGCCTCGCAGTCTCAAAGGCCTGGGATTCAAAGTGGACGCTGAGTGATGCATTAAAGGTGCAACCTGATGGTGAGGTGGGTTACACTGCTATGACACAACCTAGAAGTTTGTGTCATTTTCTTCTTATACAGTCCTTTCAAATTTTAAACTATGACAAAGCAGTACACTTAAGATTTTATTATATACAATAAATCATATTAAATATTATCTATTGATCTACTGGAAAAGAGATAATCTTATTAAAGTAAAGCCAACTCCAGGAGCCACCCTGAGGCCAAATGCTTTTCCATCATCAGGCACACATTCACATTCATTGGGCTAATTAGGAGTCACCAGTTCACCTAATCTGTAAATCTTTAGGATGTTCAGGAGTACGATGGGTAGCCTTCAAACTACACCCAGGTCCTTGTGCCATAAAACGTTAAAACTAATAATGCTATCATATTGGCACTGTCAAGAATAAAAATGGGGATTCTCTTGCACCCTGTGCTCTGTATAATGTAATATTTGAGTTTAAAAATGAATGATTAAAATATGGAATTAAAGTTGCTTACCAAGTTTGTTCACCTTACACTTAAGCTTCCCAGAGGGCAATATGACGCAGCTATCATGTGCTTTTGGTTCTTCAGATTTGCCGATTCACGCACAGTTTCTTCCTTCAGTGCACTCTTTGAACTTACAGATTAGCTTCTCCAAATGCCAAATTTGTCATTTTCTGGTGTTGTCAGAAGCTCACCGTTTTTTTCAGAATTTGTTCAGGTTTTATTAGTTTTCTTCATTTTTCATGTGGTAGATATTTTCTCTTGCAGAAAACTCATTTTCTTTGTGCTTTGGAGTGCTAGGCAGAGCAGAGACATTCCCTTGTTCATTCTAAGATACTGTGGGATTTGTAATTGCAGCTTACGTGTGGTGTTCTTTAAAGACCCCCTGCTGACATTGCAGTAATTCTCATTATGAAACTGATAACCATATATAAAATTTTATACAGTGGATTTATCAAGTGTTCAGACCCCTTCATTTTCAGCAAACTTTGCTGTGTTGTAGGTGTAATTTTAAATGGATACATTTTCCATTTTTCAATCTACACCTTCAATAACCCATAATGACAAAGTGCAATATGCTTTCAAAAAGCTTTGCACATTAATTAAACCAAATAAAAAAGGGCTGAAATCGCTCATTCATATAAGTATTCAGACTGTTAATTCAGCACTTTGTAGAAGACCCTTTGGCAGCATTTATGGCATCATATCTTCTTGGGTAGGTCTCTACAAGCTTTGCACGCTTGGATTTAAGCAGTTTATCACATTCTTGCTGGCAGAGCCTCTTAAGTGCTATTAGAGTGGATGGGAAGTATCTGTAAACTGCCATCTTCAGGTCTCTCCACATATGTTCTATGGAGTTTAAGTCTCGGCTTTGCTTGGGCCACTCAATGACAGTTAGGGACTTGTCCCAAAGCCACTCGAACATTGCCTTGCCTGTATGCTTTAAGTCATCATCCTGTGGTTGTGCTTTCTGGAGCAGCTTTTCCTCATTATATTTGGATGCATTCATCCTTCCCTCAGTTCTGACCAGTCGCCCTGTCCCTGATGCTGAGAAGCACACTCACAGCCCTGGGTTTTTACCTTTCCTTTCTCCACTGACCCTTAGTAAATCATTTTAATGTATTTATTGTTATTATTGTTTTTCTTTTTTTCTACTTGCTACTATTTTGTAAAGCACACGTTGATGCACCTTCAACTATACTCTGTATTGGAAGGCTCTATATAACAAAATGTTGTTTATTTTTTATAGCAATACCGCCATTCTTCAATGTAGGGATGGCATTAGGCAGAGGATGTGCAGTGCCTGGTCTTCATCAGGCATAGTGCTTGGAGCTCTGCCCAAAGTGTTCACTGTGTGTTCTATCAGACCAAAGACTCTTTTTCCTCTTGCTCACAGAGTCCTGGCTTATGCCTTTACACTAGTAGATCTACTGATTGATGGAAGAACCTGTTGGACAGATGACCATCTCAGCAGAGAAGCTCTGTTAAAGTGACCGTTGTCATCTTGGTCATTTTCCTGACCAAGGCCCTTCTTGTCCGGTTACTCAGTTTGGCTGGATGACCAACTCTAGGAAGAGTACTGGTGGTCCCAGACTTCTTCCATTTTACAGTTTTTGAGGGAACTGTGCTCCTGGGAACACTCAAAGCTTTATTAATGGTGTTATTGCCTTGTTTGATTGCCGCGGTCTACTGAAACATTTTGGACTTCACTGCTTGGTTTTTGTCCTGACATGCTGCGCACATTTATAGGACCTTACAGTATTTACACAAATGTGTGCCTTTCCAAACAATGTCAAATCAATTCAGATTGATCACAGGTGGACTCCAATAAACTTCTGGACACACATCTCATTGAGAATTAAAGCAAACAGGACGCACATGTCCACAATCTGAACTGCAACAGCAAAGTGTTGGAATGCTTAAATAAATGAGAAATTTCAGTTGTTGAATTTTTTTTTTAACATTTGCAAACCTTTCTGAAAACTTTGTCAGTATTTGTTATTGAGTCTAGATCGGTGGGCAGAATTTACCTCTATATACAGGGTGAGGCAGAAAGGACAAAATCACAAAATTGTTAATTTTTTCTTACAAAGAAATTTATTGAAAGATTTGAGTTCATATTAAAATAGCATTTGACAATTTGTAGGGATGGAAATGCAGGTCTAAATGCAAAATACGCCTTACCGAACGATTACTGAGGCGAAGTTCAGAAGAATGCTTCTGACCAGATCGACTTGGACTGCACAGTAGGGCTAGTCATACGCTTTCCACATTTTCAGGGGTACGTGCCGTTCGTGTAGCGCCCGGAGGTCTTTTGTTCATTAGTGTACCTCGCGTACGAAGTGCTTTAACCCAACGTAGGATATTGTTATGAGTGGGAACAGCTTTATTTCTCACGCTGAACTGCGGTAATAGATTGGTTGTTCTTGACAAAACAGTCGTACGCAAAAACGTGGTGTTGTATAGTCCACGGCTCCATGGCTTCAGACTTTGCGAACCTAACACCACCTACCGCACATCTGTCACTACACCCAGTAGTGAGTTCTAGCCATTTCAGATACGTCTGTCCTTTCTGCCTCACCCTGTATATATAAAATTTAACGTCTGTATGTCTGTCCGCTTTTCACAAGAGAACTACTTAACAGATTTAGATCAGGTTTTTATTCTATAATTTGCTTGAACATTTGGGTTGATTTTGCGAATTCTCTCATCGCACTAAGTATCATAGTTTGCTTGTGGTACCGATTTATTTGCACAAATCTGAGAGAGACGCAGTGGGCCGAGGGGAGGGGGGCGGCCCTCCTAACTCACGTGCTAGCCTCGTGGTGTTTACCTTACTGCTGCTTAGCTAGCAAACGAGAGAACTACTTCACGTATTTAGATCAAGCTTTTTTCTGTAATTTGCTTGAACATTCTGGTTGATTTTGTGACTTCTCTCATCTCGCTAAGAATCATAGTTTGCTTGCAGCAGTGATATATCCGTGCTATTCTGAGACAGAGGCTGTGGGCCGAGGGGATGGGGAAGAGTGATGTCAGGTGTAGGGAGCTGGGCAGGGCCCTCCTTACTGTCCTGTTTCACTTCTACAGTGGTGTGAAAAACTATTTGCCCCCTTCCTGATTTCTTATTCTTTTGCATGTTTGTCACACAAAATGTTTCTGATCATCAAACACATTTAACCATTAGTCAAATATAACACAAGTAAACACAAAATGCAGTTTTTAAATGATGGTTTTTATTATTTAGGGAGAAAAAAATCCAAACCTACATGGCCCTGTGTGAAAAAGTAATTGCCCCCTGAACCTAATAACTGGTTGGGCCACCCTTTAGCAGCAATAACTGCAATCAAGCGTTTGCGATAACTTGCAATGAGTCTTTTACAGCGCTCTGGAGGAATTTTGGCCCACTCATCTTTGCAGAATTGTTGTAATTCAGCTTTATTTGAGGGTTTTCTAGCATGAAGCCTTTTTAAGGTCATGCCATAGCATCTCAATTGGATTCAGGTCAGGACTTTGACTAGGCCACTCCAAAGTCTTCATTTTGTTTTTCTTCAGCCATTCAGAGGTGGATTTGCTGGTGTGTTTTGGGTCATTGTCCTGTTGCAGCACCCAAGATCACTTCAGCTTGAGTTGACGAACAGATGGCCGGACATTCTCCTTCAGGATTTTTTGGTAGACAGTAGAATTCATGGTTCCATCTATCACAGCAAGCCTTCCAGGTCCTGAAGCAGCAAAACAACCCCAGACCATCACACTACCACCACCATATTTTACTGTTGGTATGATGTTCTTTTCTGAAATGCTGTGTTCCTTTTACGCCAGATGTAACAGGACATTTGCCTTCCAAAAGTTCAACTTTTGTCTCATCAGTCCACAAGGTATTTTCCCAAAAGTCTTGGCAATCATTGAGATGTTTCTTAGCAAAATTGAGACGAGCCCAAATGTTCTTTTTGCTTAACAGTGGTTTGCGTCTTGGAAATCTGCCATGCAGGCCGTTTTTGCCCAGTCTCTTTCTCATGGTGGAGTCGTGAACACTGACCTTAATTGAGGCAAGTGAGGCCTGCAGTTCTTTAGACGTTGTCCTGGGGTCTTTTGTGACCTCTCGGATGAGTCGTCTCTGCGCTCTTGGGGTAATTTTGGTCGGCCGACCACTCCTGGGAAGGTTCACCACTGTTCCATGTTTTTGCCATTTGTGGATAATGGCTCTCACTGTGGTTCGCTGGAGTCCCAAAGCTTTAGAAATGGCTTTATAACCTTTACCAGACTGATAGATCTCAATTACTTCTGTTCTCATTTGTTCCTGAATTTCTTTGGATCTTGGCATGATGTCTAGCTTTTGAGGTGCTTTTGGTCTACTTCTCTGTGTCAGGCAGCTCCTATTTAAGTGATTTCTTGATTGAAACAGGTGTGGCAGTAATCAGGCCTGGGGGTGGCTACGGAAATTGAACTCAGGTGTGATACACCACAGTTAGGTTATTTTTAACAAGGGGCAATTACTTTTTCACACAGGGCCATGTAGGTTTGGATTTTTTTTTCTCCCTAAATAATAAAAACCATCATTTAAAACTGCATTTTGTGTTTACTTGTGTTATATTTGACTAATGGTTAAATGTGTTTGATGATCAAAGACATTTTGTGTGACAAACATGCAAAAGAATAAGAAATCAGGAAGGGGGCAAAAAGTTTTTCACACCACTGTACGTATGGACAGCTAGTCCATAATAAATTAAACCTACAACAAAAAATGTACAGAAAGTGAAGAGTCTGAAAACTGTCAGAATCCACTGTAAAAATCAACTAGTTCATTACTGATATAAAACTTACCAACAAGTAAACAGTTAATCCATTTGTCCATTATGAAACCTGCCTAAACTGGTTCAGGATAATGATAGATAGATAGATAGATAGATAGATAGATAGATAGATAGATAGATAGATAGATAGATAGATAGATACTTTATTAATCCCAAGGGGAAATTCACAACAGCATCGATTACAAGGCCTTGGAATGGTGTGCTTGGCCTGGCTTAGATAGATTTGTAATTCAACTGTTACAGATTGTTAATCACAAATTCTCTATTTACTTGATACTAACATGTACATTTTGGCCATAGTTTAACATCTCTAAAATCAGAATACTGAATATGTTTGATTGCTTCTTCCAATCAATGTAAACATAATATTGATATTCAGCAAAAGGTTGTGACTGTCTTGGTTGTCTGTGTTCATCTTGCTGTCCATTTTGGTAAGTACAGACATAAGGATTAGATTAGCTTGTTAAGTTTAATGAATATGTGAAACCCCCTATATTAACTGGAAGATTTCATTAAGATGCAGCTTAGAGATGAAAAGATGTTCCTTAAATATGGAAACAAAATTGCAGTGCTGCAGTTCTATTGGAGACCTGGGAGGCTATAGATGATGAGCAAGATCTTGTTGTCCACCTCTTCCAATCCATTGTCCTGGAATGGTGTCGTTCAGACCTCCAAGTGGAAATGAGGCAGGGCACCATCTTTCATGAAAATTAAGTCATTCGAATCTTCTTGAAGTTGGGGAAACAACCATTTTTGTAGCATGTCCAGGTATGAAAACCCAGTCACAGTTTGCTCAGCAAAAAAAAAGGTCCATAAACTTGCTTGCAGAAATGGCACAAAACACATTTACTTTCAGTGAGTCTCTTTCAGGTTAGACGACTATGCAAATATTTTCATATCCCCAAATTGTAACATTGTGGCGATTAACCTTACCAGAGAGATGGAAAGTTGATTCATCCTAAAAAATTAGTTGTTTGGGAAAATTGTCCTCTTCCATATCCTCCAGAATTGCAGTGCAAAATTCAAACCTTTTCTCATGGTCGTCAGGATCCAATGCCTTCACTAATTGCAACTTGTAAGACTTTATATGCAGACGCTGTCTAAGAATATGCCATACCATTGTTTGAGGAATTCCAAGTTCAATGCTTGCCTGTGATGTGGATTTCTTTGGGCTCCATCCGAACACACCTCATATATGCTCGACATTTTAGTAGTAGTTGTGTTCTGGTTGGCCGAGTGCCCCTTCCACAGTGGTCACACAGGTATCATATGACCATAATGCATTACAATAACATCATCCACTGTGTAAATACAACACAGAATTTCAAACACCAACAACCATTCACTCATTTTTCAAGTATGCATATCTTACTTGCTATAGTGTCACCTGCCTTTACAACATCAGTCAGAAGGGAGCAATTAACACTGGATGGCATACAATGCACACGCTTTGACAGGTATTGGTCCATTTTAGTGTAGACAATCTGGCAGTATATGTAATAACAGAGTAAGACAGATAACAGACAAACATCACACAAATGATGCCAGGGCTGGGAATTAAAACAAGGCTCTGAAACTTGATTTCCCACAGCTCTTTCCATGCAGCTCCTCATTTAATTCACACATTGCCTGCCGCCTGCTTTGCATTCCTCCTTAGGGGTCAGAGGTAACACCATCTGTGCTCTCTTTGCCCATGTAATATTTAGTCTGATTTATTTGTGTGTTTTTCTTCTATTTTGGATTTTTGACAAGTGAAGAATCTTTTCTTTGAAGTTATTATCTTTATGATCAGTCCTGAAAACAAAAGATTAATTTTCGTTACTGCTTGTTTTTCTATTTACATGATACATGGTTAGGTGACCGCATGAATGTGACTGTTGTGCTGTAGTCCCAGGAAGTGATAATGTTAATAGGGAGCTGATTATATACTGATTTATCCCTTAGTGAATCCAAAACGGCTCATCATTCTTAGTGTTAGTTAGCTTTCTGTGATGGTCCCAAGCAGCCTTAACCAAGAACCATTGATATTCATGGCCAAGGATGAGTCGGACTAATGAGTGCACACACAGACAAGAAGCAGGTGAAAAGTGCCTTGTGCTTTCATTCTACAAAGTCGTTCAAGGGTACAAACGGTACAGTGCTTCTTTAAATAATTAAATAATATTCAATAAAATAAGTGACCATCAGAGTTAAAATCCATAAATGATCCATTAAAATCTGTTTCCACTCTTGAAAACAATCCCTAGCCTTAGTCCAGCCTCTCTAAAACCAGCATCTCCTCTGCTTACTCTTTCGGGTTTCTTCAACAAGAGGAGATGTCCACTGACACCTTTAAATCCTGCAGCCTTCCTACAGCTTCCCAGGGACCCCATGAGCCCTGCTCCTTTTCCTGTCTCCATTCCTCAGCATCTGCAGGAACCTGAACTGAGCACATGACCGCTCTAACTGCATGGGTGGTTCAGTAGGAGTGACCTCAAGCGTCAGCTTCATGCTACTCTTAAGGGGATAACCCAACTGTCTGCCTCCTCTCTTCTGCTGCACTGGCTCTGCCACGATTCTGCTCTTTCTTTCTTTACCTCTCTTTTCCATCATCTTAACCTCCATTTCTGGAGGGGATGAGTCCGCCTACAGGGATGATGTGGAGTGGCTGACAATGTGGTGCAGGAATAACAACTTGCTCCTAAATAAAACCAAGACCAAGGAGCTCATCATGGGCTTCAGGAAGAAGGCAGACAGCATCCAGCCACTCATTATCAATGGGGACTGCGTGGAGAGGGTCTCAGACTTCCGCTTCTTGGGAGTCACCATTAGGGAAGACTTGACTTGGGGAACACACACTGCTGAGGTAGTGAAGAAGGCCCAAAAGAGACTCTACTTCCTAAGGGTTCTCGGGAAGAACAACATCCCTGAGAAACTGCTGGTGTCCTTTTACCACCTCACAGTAGAGAGTATCCTGGCTTACTGTCTCTGTGCATGGTTCTCTAGCTGCACAGTAACACAGAAGAAAGAGCTCAACAGGGTCATTAAGGTCACCCAGCGGATAGTCGGCTGTCCTTTACCCTCACTAGAAGAACTACATAGTTCCTGTTGTCTCTGGAACGTCAAGAAAATTCTTCAGGACCCATCACACCCAGAACATGCATTGTTTGAACACTTGCCTTCAGGCCGACGTTTCAGATCCATAAAAACTAAGACAAATAGACTGAGAAACAGTTTCTATCCTTCAGCCATCACCATGCTGAATGCTGCTAAGTGGTCAATCTGACCGAGTGCACCTTCATGTTTACAATACAATACACTCTCATGTTTACAATACAGCTCTAAGTTAACATTGGCTATGGGACAAGTGCAATATGACGTATGTAGGAATAGAAATTTATAGTTTTAACTTGTGTAATTGTGTTTTGTTTTTTTATTTTATTTTTGCATTGGAAAAGTGCACCTAAATTTCATTGTACAATGTCTCATTGCTACAATGGCAATAAAGATTTTGATTGATTGATTGAATATAGTGAAGAATTAGAAAAATGAGGTGAAAATATATGTGGTACACTCACAAGTTTTGCTGGTTGGATCTGTACATTTTTTGCAAAGCAAAACTCTTAAGTTTCACTATAAATTCAGCTGTGTGTTAAATCGTTTTGCTCATAACTAATGCCAGCAGTGCCCCATGCGATAAATGTTAAAATAAAATACACAGTGCAAGTTAACTGCCGAGGTTGAATGACACAGCTTAAAGAGTCTAGGTGTAGTTAATTTAGATAGATTGTTAAAAAAAAGATACACAAAAAACATACAATATCAGTAAGGTGTATGATGAAGCCCCCTAATCCTGGCAGGAGGTAATTTTAAAAATTAAGCTACTATTAACTTGTGTGGAGTTGCTTTATCAGCCACATGGTGCCTCCATTAGGCCAACTGCCATTTACCATTTATGAAGCAGCCCTGCTGGGGCAGCTCTAATGTCTGCTGTGTCAGTGCTCTAGTGATGCCTTCTCCATGAAAGCACCACCATATCTTAATAAGTCTTAAGATTCTCCCCATTATTTGTACGTCTAACACCAATCTAACACTTAGCCATCTGTTTACACTGGTGTTAATCAGATCTATTCTCCTCTGTTATTGTACCAGATGGCTTTCATAATTGCTTTGCTACTTCTGCAGATGTTTTATGGCCAGCTTAGGAGCTCTGCCAGTGGAGACAGATAAGACACTGAAGTTGTTGATGGGAAAATAACTGTTTTTGGAGACAGCTTCCAAGTTTTTTTTTTTTTTCTTCCTTTAATCGGAACCTAACGCTGCAGCACTCTTACTTGTGAGATGGCACCAGTCTCTAAATATTAGAAGCAAATCCTGTGATGATACATTCATAATTTATAGAGGTACATCTCTTTTCTCGCCATTATATATTCTCTTTGTGTTCTCCTTTTTTTCAATACCTTCTAACTATTGAAAAGGAATATCATATCTGACTGTAGGAGCAGAATTGATTTTTTGAAATGTATTTCTGTGATAATAATCTTATCCCCATCTAAACGCGAAGAGCAGGAGGAAAAAGAAGAGAGACGCATAAACCAGTTATACAAATGTTAAGTGCTTATAAAATTATGGATATTCTTCTTGGCTAATACCAGAAAGTGAGTCAATTTCTTTTGCATTGTGAATATTTTAATTAGGGTGGCATGGTGGCGCAGTGGTACTGCTGCCTTGCAGTTAGGAGACCTGGGTTCACTTCCCGGGTCCTCCCTGCGTGGAGTTTGCATATCTCCCCGTGTCTGCGTGGGTTTCCTCCCACAGTCCAAAGACATGCAGGTTTGGTGGATTGGTGATTCTAAATTGGCCCTGGTGTGTTTGTGTGTGTCCTGCGGTGGGTTGGCACCCTGCCCAGGATTGGTTCCTGCCTTGTGCCCTGTGTTGGCTGGGATTGGCTCCAGCAGACCCCCGTGACCCTGTGTTCGGATTCAGCTGGTTGGAAAATGGATGGATGGATATTTTAATTAAGGCAGTGAGGTGGCATAGCTGTTAGTGCTTCTTGCTTTAATAGCTACTGTATCCTGAGTTAATTTCCCAACTTGGTCACATTGGGAAATGTTGTCTTTATCGGCTTTTCTCCTGATAGTCTGGTTAATCCCAACATCCCAAAGATGTGCATGTTAGATCAATAAATTACTGTAAACTGGCCCTTAGTGATTGCTGATGTCTTATGGTGGTCTGACATTCTGTCTAGGGTGGGTTATACAATACAATACAATTTATTTTTGTACAGCTCAAAATCACACAAGAAGTGCCGCAATGGGCATTAACAGGCCCTGCCTCTTCACAGCCCCCCCAGCCTTGACTCTCTAAGAAGAAGGGTTCATGCCTTGCATGTGATACTGTGGTCCTACAACCCAGAACCTTTCTGATGCAGGTTAGAATGTTAGAACAGTTGTGACAGGAATAGGCTATTCAACCCAACAAGCTTGCCTATCCTAACACCAAGTTAAGTTTTGAAGATCCCTAAAGTCCGACTGCTCAGCACAGTACTTGGTAATTCATTTCATGTGTCTATGGTTCTTTGCATGATGAAAAACATTCTAAAAATTTTGCTAAATCTGTCCTTAAGGTTTCAATCATGTTATGTTTTTGTTAAATTACAAAGGTTATAGGGTGGACTGATGGGCAGATCTAAACTGCCGTTTGTATGTGACTTGTAATGAGCTGACATGTTAGCCAGAGATGGTTCCTGCCTTGCAACCAATGAAGCCAGAACAGGTTCGGGATTTCCACCACCCTGAAATTAGATTAAATGGGTTAAAAATTAGGTAAATTGACCAAGGAGTGTGTGAGTGTGTGACACACCCTGCTGATGCTATCAAGATGGGCTGCATTCCCTGTGACTCTGGATGAAGTCTATCTATCCATCTTCTAATTATCTTAATTCAGCTCAGAGCCACTGGGCTTTCAACAATCCTTGCAACATCAGAGATAAGGCAAAGTCTTGGACAGACTGAAATCTGACACACACAAATTCATACTCACTTATTGGCCAATTCTGAGTGGTCAATCAGCCCCAAAATTATATATTTGGCATGTAGGAGGAAACCCCACAGACACAAGGAAAAGGTGCAAAGTCATTATACAGGCCCCGGATGTGAATTCAGACTCTACAGACATGGGGTACAACCGAAACCAGTGTGCTATGTGGATTAGATGAGCTGATGAAATTACTGGATCTTCAAAGATGACAATAGTAACTGGTAACAAACAACATCTTAAATAGATCAGAATAGACAAATGTAAAACCAACGTGCTAAAAAAAGAAATACTAATAAACGCACTTAAGGCAGAGGTATCAAATTGACTCCCAAGAAGGTGCATTCAGGTGCTGTATAAATTGAATTTTGTTCCATCTGCAAGCGATTATGAAATTGGTGGGTGGTGAATCCTGGAGGGCAATTTGCCAGCCTGCTTGCAAAGCAGACCTTTTGTTTTGCACTATTTCTCTCATCCTCGCCAGACTCCTTGTGGAATTATTTTCGTCAAATGCTTATTCTGCACAATATGTTAAGCTTTCACAATGTGCTATATAAGCATACAGTCATTTTAAATATTCTGCGTTTTCTGATTAACGTCTGTTTGAATTAGTTTGCCTTTAATTTACAATTAGAATAGGCTAAAATTCAAACTGAGCCACAAAATGCTACGTGTATTACATAAATCCTCTGAGAACAATATCCAACGGTATGACCACTTGATGGTAGGGCCAGAAAAGCTGCCATCTCGGACCATGCCTAATAAAATAATTTTGGCCATTTTGAGAAAAACCACTTCCATTCTACTCTGGACTTTATCTGCTCCCACCTCCTATATTCTCCTCACTGTCATTTTCCCACTACTGCAAGTGGTACCATACCACATGCACTTCAGAAGAGGTCATCCACCTGAAGCTCAGCATGTTCATGCCTGGTCAGTACTTGGATGGGAGAGCAACCAGGAAAAGCTTGGGTTGCTGCTGGAAGAGGTGTTGTTGAGGCCAGCAAAGGGAGCTTATTCTCTGGTGTTTCAATGTGGATACCAATGCAGTGGCGTGGGACACTGTGTCGTAAAAATGGCGCTCTCCTTCGGATGAGACATAAAACTGACTCTCTGTGGTCATAAAAGAACCCTGGGTATCCTTCGTAAAGTGTAGGGTTTATACCACCGTCCAGGATAAATTGCACTCCTTGGCCTAGTCATTCTAGCCCTCTAATAATCAATTCCATCCATTTTCCAACCTGCTGAATCTGAACACAGGGTCATGGGGGTCTGCTGGAGATCCCAGTGAACACAGGGCACAAGGCAGGAACCAATCCCGGGCAGGGTGCCAACCCACCGCAGCCTCTAATCATTCTCTGTCTCTAATTGTCTCTCTCTCTCGCTACTTTAGCTTCTAACAGCTAAAGTATGGTGAGTGTACTGGCGCAGAGTGGCTGCCATCACATCATCCAGGTGGATGTTGCACATTAGTGATGGCTGAAGTGGCTTCCCACCCACTGTAGCACATTGGGTAGCAAGAAAGTTGCTACTGTATATAAAATGTAATGAATTATTATTATTATTAATGTCTCAGGGTTGATATGCTAACTCTGTCTCAAGTCATCCACCTTGAGACAGCTAAAGATGGACACAAAGCCACCAAATGAAGATTATAAGAGACCTGTTCAGTTCTGCCTCTGCAGTAAAAGAAACCTCGCTTAGGCAGCTGCAGATATGGCCGTTTATCCTGTGATGCATCTTTACCTGCACAGCCACTCCTGAACACCTTGTTGAGCACACTCCAATTATCAGTTTAGGCTGTCCATCCTGTCAGATTTACTATTTATTAATCCCTTCATGTAATATAAAATGTATTTACCCCCCTTGGAAGTTTTCTCATTTTCTCTTATCAAAGTGGACTTATTTTGGCCTTTGATCAAGAGAAAAAGACTCTTTAACATCAAATTAAAAACAGATCTATGCAAAGTGGTCTAAATGAATTATAAACATACAGTAAAGCAGAGCATAATTCATTACATGAGTATGCACTCCCTTCAAGGTAGTATTTAGTAAATGCATCTTTGACAGCCATGACAGCCTTGCGGTTATGAGTACAGGTCTCTGTCAGCGTTGTACATCTGGTCACTGCAGGTTTTCCATTCTTTCTCTTTGCAAAACTTCTCCAGCTCTGTCAGGGTGCATGGAGATTGTGAGTGAACAGCCTTTTTCAAGTTCACCGAAAAGTTCTAAATTAGATGGCAGTCTGAACTCTGACTCGGCCACTTCAGTACATTAACGTTATTGTTTTTAAACCATTCCTTTGTAGTTTTGACTTTATACTCGTGGTTGTCTTGCTGGAAAATAAATCTTCTCCCAAGGTGCAGGTTTCTTGCAGATTCCATCATGTTTCCTCCAGGATTTTTCGTTGCATTCATTTTACTCTCATGAGAATTCCAGGGTCTGCTACAAAGGAGCATCCCTACAGCGTGATGCTGCTACCACTATGCTTCACGGTGGGGATGGTGTGTTTTTGATAATGTGCAGTTGTAGCATTTGTGAGGGACCTCTTTTTCACCTTCCAGCCAGGACGCCAGAACTATGAAGATATCTATACAATTTCTGATCGAGATTCATAAGTTCAGAAGTTTACATAAACTCATCATGGACATGAATGTGATTGTAATTGTGGGCTTTCAATGATTTCTTTTGAAGGGTTGTACAACATAGATTGTTAATGACTCTAAAAAACAAGAATTTGGTGCATCGGCTTGAATTTATTGTGGATTTTCTAAAATCCACACAAGATCAAAATTATACATACAGGCTCAAATATAAACATTGACCCCAACTAATATTTGGTTGAATGTCCTTTAGCAAGTTGCACCTCGACTACACACTTTTGGTAGCCATCAACAAGTTTCTGGCATAATTCTGACCTAATAGTTGATATTCTCCTTGGCAGAATTGGTAGAGTTCATTTACATTTATTGGTTTTCTGGCATAGACCCAACTTTTAAGCACAGTCCACAATTTTTCAAAAGTGTTGAGGTCTGGGCTTTGGAAAGACCATTCCAAAAGCTTAATGTTAGCCTGTTTTATCAATTCTACAACCAGTTTTGATGTATGTTTGGGATCATTGTCCTGTTGGAACACCCAATTGTGTCCAAGTTGCAAGAGTCTAGCTATTGATTTGAGGTGATGTTGAAAAATTTGGAGGTAGTCCTCCTTCTTCATTATTCCACTCACTTTGTGCAATGGAACAGTACCACTGTCAGCAAAATAGCCCTAGAACATAAAACTACCACCACCATGCTTTACAGTAGATATAATGTTATTGAAGGGCAGCACAGTGGCACAGTGGTAGCGCTGCTGCCTCGCAGTAAGGAGACCTGGGTTTGCTTCCCAGGTCCTCCCTGCATGGAGTTTGCATGTTCTCCCCATGTCTGCATGGGTTTCCTCCAGGTGCACCGGTTTCCTCCCACAGTTCAAAGACATGCGGGTTAGGTGCATTGCCGTTCCTAAATTGTCCCTAGTGTGTGCTTGGTGTGGGGGTGTGTGTGTTTGTGTGTGAGTGTCTTGTGGTGGGCTGGTGCCCTGCCCGGGATTTGTTACTGCCTTGCTCCCTGTGCTGGCTGGGATTGTGTCCAGTAGATCCCCGTGACCCTGTGTTAAGATACAGCGTATTGGACAATGACTGACAATGTTATTGGGTTTGAAAGCCTTACCTTTACTCTGTCAAGCATACCTCTTGTCATTGGGGACAAACAACTCAGTCTTTGTCTTGTCTGACCATAAAACTTTCCTCCAGAAGGCCTTTTACTTGTCCGTGTGGGCAGCTGTGAATTTCAGTCAAGCTTGAAGGTGATGATATTGGAGCAGAGGCTTCTTTCTTGGATGGCACTCTCCAGTCCATAGCAATGTAAAACTTGCTTGACTGTAGACAGTAACACTGGTGTTCAGGCAGGTTCCAGTTCATGGCAGGCTTGGGCCTTGATGGTTCCTGTGTTGTTCCTTCACATCCTAACTAATTTCCTCTCAGCTGAGGGCTGCAGTTTGGGTCTTCTTCCACACCTTAGAAAAGTGGGGACACCTCCCAATAACTTGTACTTACATACAACTGATGATCTTGGAATCTGCAGTTGTTCAGAAAAGGCTCCAAAAGACCTTTGTGACTTGTGTAAATATACAATTCTCCTTCTTAGATCTTCACTGAGCTCCTTGGACATTCTCGTATTTCAGAGTGTTGGTCAATCCAATGAGTCCTATCAAACAAACATATTGCTGGCGCAGAGAGGCTACCAGCTGTAGTCAATAATGAATACTAATGAGAATTTAATAGGCCTCGCTAAAAGGCATTGTAGAACCTTCAGTACAACTTATTTAAAAACCTAAGTTGGTGCATGTATATATTTGAGTCTGTATAATTTTAACCCTGTGTGGATTTTAGAAAACCCAAAACTTGTTTTTTAGAGTCATTAACAATGTATGTTGTATAATCAGATAGACAGATAGATAGATAATCCCAAGGGGTAATTCACATACTCTAGCAGCAGTATACTGATAAAAATACAATATTAAATTAAAGAGTGATTAAAATGCAGGTATAAGAGACAATAACTTTATATAATGTTAATGTTTAAAGGGTGGAATTGAAGAGTGGGGGGAGGAACAATCTCCTCAGTCTATCAGTGGAGCAGGACAGTGACGGGGTCCATGAGGGGCCTGGGCCTCCTAAAATCCACCACCAGCTCCTTGATTTTGCTGGTGTTCAGTTGTAGGTGGTTTGAGTCTCACCATTTAACAAAGTTTTTGATTAGGTTCCTATACACCTCCTCCTGCCCACGATAGCAGTGTCGTCAGCAAACTTTTGCACGTGGGAGGACTCCGAGTTGTATTGGAAGTCCTATGTATAAAGGCTGAACACGACTGGAGAAAGCACAGTCCCTGCGGTCCTCCTGTGCTGCTGACCACAATGTCAGACCTGCAGTTCTCGAGACACACATACTGAGGTCTGTCTGTAAGATAGTTCACCCCTGACAAGGAACAGTTCAAAGAAAATAATGAGAGCCCACAATTAGCATGACATACATGTACATGATGAGTGTATGTAAACTTCTGACAATGAAGGTAAATAACTTTCACTATTTCTTGTGGTTCACATGTAGTGATAGACTATTTTTCAAAATATAACCCCCACACACTTCCTGTGATAAATCAAATGATACAATATTTTTATAACAAAATGTTAATGAAAGCTAGGTTATATGCGTGCCTATGTGTGCTGTAGATATATAGTGTATGTATCTCGATATACAGGTGAAGGACAGCAACAAACAACACAAAACATAAATTTAAGTTAGCTTAGTTGAACTTTTTCTCCCCAGTAGAATAAGGCACATAACTTATGATTCTGAATTATCCAATTCATGTGGTCAAGATGGATAATTACTTTAGCTAGTGTTTAAGTTTCTAGCAGCTGTACGATGATAGTGGGGTTCATTTGCTCACATCTTCGTCTACACTGGTTTACTTAAACACACTGAGCCCCATATACAGTTTCTCTGTGTGTGTGCGTGTGTGCATGTGAGATGCTGCCATGAACTTTCTTATTGGATTTAGTTAGAGACAATTATAAGAGCTACAGACACATTTTTCACAAAGTTTACAGTGGTACCATGCCCATAATAAATTATAGTAGTTGGCTTTATCTTAACTACTAAGTTACAGTTATTAGTTCTCGGAATCAAAGTAGGTGCACTTATGGTTTGCTGTAGGCAATGCCTTCTTTCAGTCCTTCTGAGCTGGCTTTCTTGTGAAAGGATATTCAGCCCACTTTTCTTTCAGGAGCTCTTCTTCACCTTGGTCACACTTTCTGGTTGTGGGCAGTACTGCAATTTTCTTTTCGAGGTTTAACACACAGTGTCTTCTTCTGTTAGTGTAACATTTTACATCTGTTGGGTAGTTGGTGATGAGTCAACGCCCGCCTTTAAAAAGACAAACATGTAGCCTTACGTATGGTTTCTCTGTTGCTTGTGCACCTTGCTTCACTTTAGCAAAGTGGCACCTTTGTCCAACTCCAAATACCGATGGTCTTTCACTCTTCCACTCCTGCCCCAGGTTACCCTTTGGAGTAAAAGGAATCACTGTTTGTTATAGCCACGTGGTGGCTCTGAGGCTAGGGATCTGCACTGGCAATCGGAAGGTTGCCGGTTTGAATCCCGTAGATGCCAAAAGGGACTCCACGCTGTTGGGCCCTTGAGCAAGGCCCTTAACCTGCAATTGCTGAGTGCTTTGAGTAGTGAGAAAAGCGCTGTATAAATGCAAAGAGTTATTTATTTTTATATTATCCTAGGCAACACACTGCAACAATGCATATACAAATGCTAGAAAGAAAAAAAACTTTAAATGGGAGTTATTTTGTGATTATTTAGTGAGAAGTCAAGCGAAATGACACCTTTTATTGGCTAACTAAAAAGATCACAATATGCAAGCTTTGAAAGGAACTCAGGTCCCTTCTTCAGGCAAGATGTAATACAGAGACTGGAGTTTCCTGTGTTTATATAGACACCAGGACAGAGACGTCATTGGAAAACCTTAAAGATTAGACATCTTAAATGTAAAAAATTAGTAGACCTCTCCAGGCTATGATTCATTAAGCAAGAGAGGAGAACAATGTATAGGCAAGATCGCTGGATAACTGTCCAACAAAATCTTTTGAAGTTTCTGATGAGTTTTTCAATGTAATGTGGATCTGTAGTCAGGTTGCCTGTGTCAGTCCAAGAGATGCAAACAATGCTCATATCTGGCCATAAAACTCTTGTCTCTATTTAAACCATGTTGTAATGTTTTAAATTTCAGCATGAGTTTAATTTCCCATTCTTTTCTCTCTTGTTGTGTTCTGAAGTTGCCCATAAGCACTGTGACTTTCAAGTCCCTCTCACAGTGTCCATGACTGTTCAAGTGAGCTCCTACAGGAACATCTGTGTTGCCATGCTTGATGTGGTACCTGTGTAAATTCATTCTCTATCCAGTTCCTCCCACATAGGGTGCAGTGTCAGAGGATGAGGTAGACTACATTAGATGATCTGCAGGAAAATGATCCCTTCATGTGATGTTCTTGTCGGCAGTGTGGTATAATTGCACCTGTCTGTATTATAAATTTGAGCACTCAAGCAAAATGACACCTTTTATTGGCTAACTAAAAAGATTACAATATGCAAGCTTTGAGGCAATGCAGGCCTTTTCTTCGGGCAAGATGTAATACAGAAACTGAAGTTCCCTGTGTTTATATGCACACTTCACTTCTTATTACATTCATAATGGCTAACACGGTACAACACCCTAGTATTACAGACATTCTTTTATTTAGCAAAAATATCTGTCAATGTGGTGAGCAAAATTTCCTTGACAAGATTTGTAAAACTAAGCTAAAAAATCGTAAATGCAATTTCTTTGATAAGTCCATAATTCTTACAATAAAAAAGCAAGATTTAATGTCATTCTATAAATACTTTACACTTGCTTAGATTTCATTTTTGTAGTTCAGAGTTGCTTATGGGCAGGCTGAAAACACTGAGTATGTAGAGAGAGAATAGATCTGGCTCTTGGAATGGTTTTTAAAGGCTGGAGTAATCCTTTTGCCATTGGTTTCTTGGGTGCACATCAGTCCAACCTTTGGCTGATAATCGGTGCAAAGTTTTCTCCGTCAATGTTGCCCATCAGTGAGTTATGGCTGTTTGTTCACTGATAAGTGTTTAGATGGTGCATCAAGATGACTTCTCTGGGATGTCTTTTTGCTTGTGATTAATAAGTCTGATCAGCTAAGGTGCAGAATCTTCAAGGAGAACTGACGCTTGAGTGGGAATTAAGAAGTTTTCTTCCTAGCAAAGTCTTGTGCCCCAAAGCATAGCAAAACGGGTAATGCCAGTGTGTCCTACACTGGAAAAAATGCATCTGCAAAAACTAGACAAAAAAACTTTAAACGGGAGCTGTTTTCCTTTTATTTAGCAAAAAAATCTGCCAATGGAGTAAGTGAAATATTGTTGATAAGACTTCTTAAAGTAAGCTAAGTAATCGTAAATACACATTTTTTGATAAATCAATAATTCTCACATCAAGGAAAACAAAATTTAATGTCATGATATCAATACTTTTCACTTGCTTAGATTTCATTTTTTCAGTGTGTGTTTGGCTTACAACAAATGCGGCACTTAGTCTGATGGCCAAAAAGGTTTATACTTCAGAGTTTCCCACACGCCTCCTGGTAAACTCTAGGTAAGATGTCATGTGCTTTTTCCTTTTCTTTTCTTTGTCACTCTCCCATTATTTTGTGACTGGCGAAGCACCCAGGCAACAGCTACCTCTCCAGTCTTGTCCATTTCAGCTCTACTTTCCTCACTAGACTTCTTCTTGTATGATCACACAGTTTCTTTGGGTGGACTGCTATTGGCAGATTTACAGCGGTGCCACACTCTTCCCATTTCTTCATGACTGACTTAACTGGACTCTAGGGAATATTCAGTGACTTGGACATTTTCTTGTCTTCATCTCCCAACTTGTTCTTTTCTATTACTTTTCATGCACAGAGTTGTTTGGAGTGCTCCTTTTCCTTCATTGTGTATGTTAAGCTGCCATACTGACTCACCACAAGTTGGACCTTCCAGATAAGGTGCAGGTTTTCTAAAATCAATTGAAACCCCAGACTGGTGATCTCCATTGAACTAATTCTGTGACTTCTAAAAGCATTTGGTTGCACAAGTGAGGATTTAGATATGTCATATGATATACGTGATCAATTATTTTAAGTTATATTTGTAATTAATTCTGATCACTTTGCAGAGACTTGTTTTCACTTTGACATTAAAAAGTCTTTTTCTGTTAGATTAGTGTCAAATAAGACAAATACAAACCACTGTTATGTTGTATCAATAAACTGTGAAACTTAAAGGGGTGAATAGTTTTTAGAGGTACTATGTAAATTACAATAAGTACTGCTACATTAAACTTTCTTAAGAAAGATGAACTTCTTCCCTCTCCTTACCTTCTACGTCAGGTAGCAGTATGAAGAGTTTCTTTCCTTTTTTATACACTTTTGACATTAAGTGTCGATCACACTTTCTTCTTGAACATCACATTTTCATTGAGGCAATAAAGCAGGATAATTTCCTAATGCAGGGGTGTCAAACTCCAGGCCTGGAGGGCTACAGTGGCTGCAGGTTTTCATTCTAACCCTTTTCCTAATCAGTGACTAGTTTTCACGGCTTATCAGCTCCTTTTCTCTTCATTTTAATAGCCCTGTTTTTATGGATTTGGTCCTCTGAATTGATTCTTTTCCTCATTAAATGACAGCTAAACAGAAATGAGATGTGAAACGAGCCAACAGATGACCCGCTAAGTCAAGCTCCAACTAGTTTCTTAATGAGAAGCCAATTCTTGCTGGTAATTAAATTAATTTAATTCCGTGGCCTGTTGCTGCTCTCATTGTGCCCCAGCAGACATTTCCAAAACTGTTGATTTTCTGTTTTTTCTAAGAACAGTGTCAAAATGTTTAGGTGATCTGAGAGATCAACCTGACTGAGACTTTCAGTTTTTTTTATTTTCAGATATTGTGTGATGGGCACTGATGAGCTGGTCATGTGGCACCTTGTTTTGTTGCTCATTATTGTTTGGCTGCTAATTAAAGAAAAAAAAAACAACTAAGGGGTCCGAGTCAAGTTAATAAAAACTAAGAAATTGATTAGCAGCAAAAACTGGTCACTAATGGTTTGAATGAAAAACCTGCAGCCACAGCGGCCCTCCAGGACCAGAGTTTGACATCCATCTCCTAATGTCTGTTCTTGAGTGTTCTGTAGACTAATATACAAAGTTACAAAGTTTTCTGCTTTCTGTAACTGGCTCCAACAGAATGCTGCCCACGTACAATTGGAAAAAGTGAACAAAAACATTTCATTTTGTTGTCTGTTCATTTTCTATCATTGCTGAACTTTTTTGCACAGTGCAGAGTTTGGCCATCGGTTCCTATGAGGCTGTGGACAGCTGTACTCCAAAAGGTCATATATTTTATGCAACCTCATGACTACAGTTTCAAATATTTATTATTCATGGCTCTGACATGTTGCCTCAAGGATATGCAAATGGCTTCTCTTAGGGTTGGTTTTGTTGAGTTTGTTTCTGTCTTGGCTGAAAGCTCTGTCTATAAAATAGAAGGATGAAATTTGTTAATGGAAGAAGCTTTGCATCCTGTGTGCTTTAGCCATGCATACTGTATGCTATATAAACAGTACAACTTGGCCTGGACCAAGGTTAGTGGTGTTTATGTGCAGTACAGGGCAGGAGCTGAGCTGTAACACCTTCTGGAGGTGTTCATAACTCAAGTGACTATGCCAGAACTGCAGGGTCACGCTCAACCAAAGGCTCTATCCTCCAGGGTCATACAGAATTACTTGAAAGGGTTAATGGTAGTGACATCCGTAAAGATCAGTCATATGTAAACTGAAGTTTTACAGGATTGGCTGACCCTTTCACCAAGTATAGGGATTCTTGCAAAGGGGTCCTAGGGTTAAATGGTCTAAGAGCATAGAAATGGCAAATGGGCTTTGCAGGGTGGTGGTTAATAAGAAGGAATCCCATAGACTGATAGGTGACAGCAGGGAGCCATTTTGTCCCTCTGACTCGCTGCTAAGCATTCTAATGTGCAGTTGTTTACGATTTTGGATCTTTGGTCATTTGTTTCAGGCTTCAGATATTTTTCTTACTTTATTACATTTATGAATATGAGGGTTGTAAATATTTGATTAATTTTGTATTGTTTTAGCTTTACAGAAATAAATCATCATTCATTGCACATTTGCTGTGGTGCCATCTTGTGGTTAAGTTACCATGATATGATGGCAGGTTGTCATGGGATGTGTGCCAGAAGTCGTGTTTCATGAAGTCATCTGCGTGACCATTTACTGTGTAAGTGGGTCTGCACTGGGACACTTCATTCAAGTTTGTGTACACATACTCAAGAGCCTTGCATGTTATAGTTTAAGATTTATAGCAAGCAAATTTGTGATTATTTTTATGACTAAGTCATTGCTTTAAGATCTGGTTTGACAAAAGGTTGGCTTGATATTTTGGTTTTGACTTAGGCTCTGTTATGTTATAGGCAGGGTTCTTTTTTCTGTCTTTTTCAGTACTTTTCATTTGTTACAATAGTTTCTGTTAATATTGTTCTGTCCAGTTATTATCTATATATATTTTTATGCACAGGAGTGTAGGACATGTTTCATGGATGTCAGATTGACTACTGTTACAGGAAGGATTTGAATCTGACATCACAACTAATCCAGTTTCTGTTTGCCTTAGAATGGAGGAGAACCATCCAGAGGACTGATGAGGTCACCTCCACCAAAGACAGCCACTGCACCACCTCTTCCACTTCTACTCCAACAATATCATCACTGACAGAAAGAAGTTCTCATTTGAGACTGGACCTTTGTCAAAGACACTTCAATAGCAACCTCTTTAACCTTTGACACCATGGCATGCCCAATGTATCTGTTTTCTTTATTTTCTTCAGACTAACAACAACTGAAATTAATTTGGGTTTACTCTCTGGTACCCCAACTCTTCTTTTTCTTTTTGTCTATTTTTGAAGACAGAGCCAGCTAAGGCTCTGGATGATTTACCTGCTGAACCTTCTGCCATCTTACTATTTCAATACTGGCAGATGTCGTCAGTTTTTAACAGAAAATAGCTGAATTATGGTTCTCTTAAACATGCCTGAAACACAGTCTTCTGCCACAATGACTGAACACGCCATTAGTGCCCTTACCCATAATTGACATTCTGTATGTACTGTGCCAGACAGCTGGGGACCATGCCCAGCCAGGACACATGGACGGTCCACAAGAGGGACGATACCTTCCCTGGGCCACGAGAAGGCAGCCTCCCTGGTCTGGTTGGGGGCCACTGTAACAAAGCTGGTTAAGCTCGTCCCTATGGGAGGACGTGGACACTGCCAGGGGGCGCCCGAACGGTTATGGAACCCTGGATGGCAGCACTTCCGCCACACCAGGAAGTGCTTCCAGAAGAAATCCCAAGAGCACCCGGACACTTACACCACAAGTGTCGTTGGAAGGAGCACCTGGAGCCCATCCGGGTTATTATAAAAGGGTCCAACTCCCTCCAGTTAATGAGCCGGAGTTGGGAGGGAGGAGACGGAGATTGTGAGAAGGGGAGTGGAGGTCAGAGAAGGAGAAAGAGAGACAAGAGACATTTGTTGGTGATAAGGCATTGTGGTGCTTAAGCTGTCAGTAGTGGTTGAAACCCATAAGGAGAACTAGGGTTTGTTCACTTCATTGCCCATAGTCTACAGCAGTCAGTATTATTAGACATCGAGGCTGTGGTAGTGGCTGTTGAATCCACGGCCCCTCTCAGTGTCCAGAACACACTCCCATTTAGAAAAAAAAATCGGTGACCCTTGGTGAACATGAAATAGACATTCCAGAATGATTGTGTCCCTCGACTTTCGGAGCGCAGGTGGGCCGTGGATGAACCTGGTTGATTTTCCTTAACCCCCATGCAACAATCACAATTGATTCTCTGACAGAATCAAGCTATGGACCTAAAGAGTTCCGCAAATTTAGCTGAAATTGAATTTGATTGACCACTTTTAGATCTACCCACAATGTATCCTGTCTGTTGCAATACCCTTCTGCAGATCAAATGGTTTTTCAGTGCAGCTCTTCGTTTCATTCATTGTAATAGAATTTGACCTGTAGTTGACAATGCAACCGAATGTCCAGAAGCAATTCCACTCTGCTAAATTCAAAGATGATTGGCTGAGAGTTACTAGGGGTGTTTTCAAGAGAAGTTCAACCAGACGTTAAAGTGGATGTTAAGGAAGCTAATGCAAGAGGATAGACGCGATTGAAATTAACTTATGCCATTCATTCCTTTTGCACCTCATTCGAGGTGCTATGCAGGACAAAACTAAAGGGTATTCTGGATTTGGTAAAGAAGGACTGTGAAGACCAAAGTTACCAACCAGTTAACATCTTTGAATATATCAGACAGTTGTGCTCATCTGGGATCAAATTGGCAATGTCCCAAACTGAGATAATTGTGAAGAATTCATGGCCTTGCATAAAATCCATCCTTATAATACCTTATAATACCTGCTTTATCGCACCATCATCAAAGAGGGATCTGGACACTGGATTAAAAAAAAACCTTCACAAACACGTATAATTTGACACAGTGCTTGAAGTATGAACAAATAAATGTTAGTGCACTATTTTTGTCTGCTTCTTTTTCCTCTTTACAGTACTGTGTAAATATAACCCAAATTGTTAATCAAACATGATTCACCCTTGGAGTTTTGTGCGAACTGCTGTAAATATATTGTGAAGAAGTCTGTTTTAGTGAAGCAATGTTTGATATTCTTCAGTTATTTATGGGGACACATACAGTACAGTAGCCCGAAATGGGAACTGATTGCCTGCCTACACAAACAATTCAATCAATCAATCAACATTTATTTATATAGCACATTTTCATACAAAAAAATGTAGCTCAAAGTGCTTTACAAAATGAAGAATAGAAAAATAGAAGACACAATAAAAAATAAACATAAGTCAACATTAATTAACAATTACTTGGTCCGATGGCCAGGTTGGACAGAAAAAACAAAAAAAAAACTCCAAAAGCTGGAGAAAAACAAATAAAATCTGTAGGGGTTCCAGACCACGAGACCGCCCAGTCCCCTCTGGGGAATCTACCTAACATATATCAAACAGTCCTCTTTGTATTTAGGGTTTTCATGGAAGGACCTGATGATGATGGTCACATAGACTTCTGGCTTTCAGTCCATCAATGTTGGTGCATCATGGTGCTTTGAGTAGGTGGTGGAGGCGCAGGCCGCCACCACAAAGAAACCGAAAAAAGAAACAGAAGAGAAAGTGAATAATTATTATGATGAATTGAACCTACAGAGTATCAGTATTAAGTTAAAGTGAAGTTATAAAAAGGTCATGTTAAAGTAATGTGTTTTCAGCAGTGTTTTAAAGTGCTCTACTGTATCAGCCTAGCGAATTCCTATTGGCAGGCTATTCCAGATTTTAAGTGCATAACAACAGAAGGCCGCCTCACCACTTCTTTTAAGTTTAGCTTTTGGAATTATAAGGAGACACTCTTTTGAAGATCTAAGGTTACGATTTGGAATATAACGTGTCAGGCATTCCGATATATAAGATGGAGCAAGATTATTTAAGGTTTTATAAACCATAAGCAGTATTTTAAAGTCAATCCTGAATGACACAGGTAACCAGTGTAGTGACATCAAAACTGGAGAAAACCAGTAGCAGCTGCATTCTGTGACATCATGGGAAGCAGCTGAAGGGGACAATACTGTTTATACATCTGCCCATGCTGACGTTCTGAGTTTTTGCAGGTCTTACCGGAAATCCTTTTCCAGGAAGGACACACCAGTCCGGCCCCAAGAATGAGGTCACTTCCGGTTCCGCCCCTCAGCAGAGACATCATTTGCCCTCATATAAAGCTCACTGCCTTGCTTAGGCAGGCAGTTCTGTTTTGGACTCTGTTGTTAAACTTGACTATGATGTCTTTTTGGGAATTACGGGTGGCTGCCCCAAACCTTTTCCTCAAGTCTCTACTTATTACAAGCAAGTGATTTATGTATTTTTTGCGTAGTCCTGAGAGGAGCGCGTCACAGTAATCTAGTCTACTGAAAACAAAAGCATGAATTAATTTCTCAGCATCTTTCAATGATATAAGAGGTCTAACTTTTGCTATGTTTCTTAAGTGAAAAAATGCTGTCCTAGTGGTCTGATGAATATGCGATTTAAAATTCAGATTACAGTCAACAATTACTCCTAAGTTTTTTACTTCCGTCTTAACTTTTAGTCCTAATGCATCAAGTTTATTTCTGATAACCTCATTGAATCCATTATTGCCAATTACTAAAATTTCAGTTTTCTCTTTATTTAGTTTGAGAAAATTACTATTCATCCATTCAGAAATACCAGTAAGACATTGTGTTAGTGAATCGAGAGAGTCGGTGTCATCAGGTGCTATTGATAAGTACAGCTGTGTGTCATCAGCATAACTGTGGTAGCTCACGTTGTAACCTGAGATAATCTGACCTAACGGTAGCATGTAGATTGAGAAAAGCAGCGGACCCAGGATAGAGCCTTGTGGAACACCATATCGGATATCATGTGTCTTTGAAATGTGATTACCACAACTAACAAAGAATTTTCTACCTGCCAGGTAGGTTTCAAACCAATTTAAGGCACTGCAAGGGAGGCCCACCCATTGACTAAGGCGATTTCTAAGAATATTATGATCAATGGTGTCAAATGTGGCACTCAGATCTAAGAGGATGAGAACAGATAAATGGCCTCTGTCTGCATTTACCCGCAAGTCATTTACTACTTTAACGAGTGCAGTTTCTGTGCTGTGATTTGTTCTGAAGCCTGACTGAAATGTATCAAGAATAGCATGTTTATTGAGGTGGTCATTTAATTGCAAAATGACTGCCTTCTCTAGAATTTTACTTAAGAAGGGCAGGTTAGAGATGGGTCTAAAAGTTTCAAAGGCAGAGGGGTCAAGATTATTTTTCTTGAGCAGGGGTTTAACTGCAGCAGTCTTAAGACAGTCTGGGAAGACCCCCAGAATTTACGAATTTACTATGTCAAGAATATTGTCAATTAGCACGCCTGATATTTCTTTGAAAAACCTTGTTGGTATTGGGTCAAGGACGCAGGTGGAGGGTTTCAGTTGAGAGATTATACTATGTAATTCAGGTAAATCTATCCTGGTGAAAGCATTTAATTTGTTTATAATGGAGTACCGGGGCTTTGGAGGTTCTGCAGTGTTGGGGAGATATACTATGTTATCTCTAATATCATTAATTTTTTGATTGAAAAATACAACAATGTTCTCACAGGTTTCACTGGAGGTATTCTGGGGGCATTCCTTTGTGTTACCTGGGTTTAACAGACGATCAATTGTAGAAAACGCAACACAGTGAGTAATTTTCTACCCACACGCAGTTTGCTGGTGTTTCATTAACTTGTATTGGAGATCTGTTTGCCGTCAGTGATGGCAATTGAAGGCAAAAAAGAGGAAAACATGCAAAATACACTAAGTTGGTTTAACCATTGTCAAGGTAAAACTGAAACAGTAAACTAATTTGTAGTTTAAGTCACACAGAATGTTTCTCTGTTTTAAGATAGATGAGTTTGCAGATTTGCCAATACTTTTTAATGGGAGATTTTGAAATTCCAAACCATTGTGTAAGGGTATTGTGTTTGAGATATTTCAATAAAATCTGTCCACTGAGAACCAAGTTGTTTCGTAAGGACAGGTGGACAGACAGAGAGACATTGTCTATTGCAATAGGTGTTATAGATTATATTGCAATGCACCTAAAAACTGAAGGACTAATACAGGGATGTGGGAATGAGTACAATGGAAAGAGGTCACTAGTCAAATAAAAATAATGATAAATGTATATCTAAAAACACTTCACAGTCAACATACTTTATAGTTTTAAATGTTCAACTACAGAAATGAATACATTGGGAGAGGTAGGTAAGTGGGTAACATTAACAATATAATGTTCCTATTAAAAATTCATAATAGTGTGAAATCAGTTAGAAAACAAATGGGCAATGTTCAATTCAAACATATAAGCTTCAGTTTCATCATTGTTGCATCTAAATAAACATGCATAAGGCCTTGTTCACACGGGCGTTAAGTTTTTGGATAAACGAACTTGCTCTGAACGTCCTAGACGTTTATGTTGCATTTTGTGGTGGCGATCGATTGACTTCTACACCGGCGTTCGTTTGTCTCTGTCTAACGCCAGCCTGCAGCCCAAATTGTAGTTTGTGTGTTAACCTGTGGAGGCAGTGTCGGGAACTGGATATGAAAGCCCTTGTCGTTTTATTTGAGGTGCCTCCTTTCAATATGGACCATTTTGCTATGTTAGATATTAATCTTCTTGTTTTAAAAATACTCGTAATACGGCGACGTAGGGAGAGAAAAAATCGCCGCCGTTACTGGGTTCATCCTCTGACTGCACAACGTCGGGTTAAAGCAGTGCTTCTCAATTATTTTCTGTCATGCCCCCCCTAGGAAGAAGAAAACATCTATAAATAGTATCATTTGTCTATAAAATTGTTATAAGTACACCTCTGCATAACACTGTATCCTTATTAACGTATAAGAGAATAAAAAAAGAAAGAAATATGGACCAATTTACAACAAAGAATAGCTTTATTAAATGTAACAGAAAAGATTTAAAGTGCATTCTAAATTCAAAAAAAATTTAAAAGAAAAATAAAAAGCATGTTCCCGAGGTCAAACGCGACCTCCTTGACGGAGCCACGGGGGCGCGCCCCACTATTTGAGAAACACTGGGTTAAAGGAAGTTTTTTTGTGCTTTATGAAGAAATGCGAAAATTTCCGCGCAAGTTTTTTAATTACTGTTGGATGTCGGTTTCCACTTTTGATTGTCTGCTGCAGCTGGTGCAATGCCACAGTGCACGCCGATCAACCAATATGCGACTTGGTGTTAGCCCCGAAGAGAGACTACTTGTCACTTTGAGGTAAGGAAACAGTAGTCGAGTGTGCGCTTACACCGGTATTATGCATTGAAATGCACCAACCCGCCCTGGATTGCCTCCCTACATAATCGTTATCAAATATTATATTAGAACATAAATTAATAGGTTCATGGTTTACAAATTACACGAGACAATAAAATAAAATAAGCAATATGAAAATATATATGTTGTATATGAAAACATAAAAATATTAATATTTTTTCATATACAACATGTAAACTTATATATATCCGGTCCTCCGAAGCGTAAAATAAACGCGCAGAAAACGAACTAGAAGCAGTTTCCTTGCGTTCGTTGGGTTTTGAACGCCAAGAAAAAGCTGCATGCAACGTTTTTTTGATGCCGTATAAACGCACTGCCGGACAAACGCACGTCACCAAAGCCCGTGTGAACACTCTCATTGACTCCTACGTGTAGAAAACACTCGGCGCTTGATCCGCGCACACCGGACGCTACGGACGCAAAACGCCGATTTTAACGCCCGTGTGAACAAGGCCTTAAGATGTAGATTTAGTGAGCGTGCAATGGCACATGAAGAGACAGTTAAGAAGAAAGAGATCTTTTAAAATCAACAAATGTACAGCGATGTAAAAGCCACAGGATAAAACCATAAAGTGCATGTTCATTGTAAGAAGATGCCCTTCGGACATTTTAACTGCATCACCAGACAAGGCAAGCATACACTGATTCTGTTCTCTTGCAATTCTTAAAGTATAAAAAATCTGTTCTCCATTTTGAGGCCAAGAAGCCTCCCATTTGCTTAGATAGTCAGGCAACCTGAGAGTGAGCCTTTTTTGGGCAGGTTAGTATTGAGTCTGGCCAGCTTTGTTTGGCTTTGTTTTGGAGGCCTCACATCCTTTTGCCATTCCTGAGGGTTGTTCGGACTTACATTGCATCTTTTTGACTCTTCAATTTCTGCCCATGCGGCTACCTCATTTTACTTCTTGGCAATATAGTAGGTGACTTGGAGTTTCAAAGTCCTTTATTGGAAGCTGGGGCCAAGTGTTACTGAGGCTGGAGATGATGGGAGAAGTGATATGATGACCACCCTGAAGATACAAAGGTTAGAATTTTTTCATTTTCCTGACCTGCACTTAAAATTTTTCTTCTAGACAGAACATAAGAAGTAGAAAGGAAGGAAGTACGTGCAGGAGGAAGTTTTAGCCAAAGTACTTTTTGGTAGGTAAGTGGGCCAACTATCCTGCCTGAAAGATAAAACTGATATAAACATAGAATGCAATATAGCAGGGCCTAGACTAGCCATATGGCTTTTGTTTGGTCATTCCATCATATCGCTCACCTATGCTACTCTGTTGTTATATTTATTTTTTATGAAATAACCATCTTCATTTCTTTATTCTTGTTGCCTTGACATCATTTAGGTACAGTATATCTACTAGGAAAGATAGACAGAGAGAGAGAGAGAGAAAGAGGAAGAAGCAAACATAACAGTGCAATTATAAAAAGAATTGAAATAGCCATAAAATTATTCAGTTAGTAAATAAATGAAATCTTCAGAAGACCAGGCTAGGTGCTATGCTCTGGTCCTAAGCTGCACTTATTTGTCTCATAATTTCCAGTCTTTGATTGGAATCAGTAGAGTGAAGAGAGTGCAATGGTTGTTACTTAGCTCACTTCATTATTTACCATCCCTTTTACATTTTTTTCAGTTAAATTCCAAACCAGTCCTTAGCCACAATTTTCTCAAGCAGAATTCCTTTTAAGTGTGTAACGTGATTTGACCTTACCTGTCCAACCACAGCCTCATCTCGTTTTTTTTTCCAAGTTTTTGCCATTTAAGATAACCCAGAGCTTTAGTATACTGTACAGAGGATCACCTATGTGTGAAATGACTAGCAAGGGAAGAAAATCATGAAAGTCTGTTCAGCAAATGCCTCGGTGAATTTAAATAAATGTTTTGGCATGTGCTGCACAAGGTTCAACAGTGGTCAAACGAATACTGTCCTTGGGGAAACCTTCTGCAACTATAATATCATTTACAGCCTTTAATTGATGCAACCCTTTCTCCAGTTAATAAACATGACTTGTGTTCAAAATTTGTATGTACTAATTTAATAAAACAATTAAAAACATCTTGCTTAGAACTTTTAATTAAACCCACGCCGTTGAGCTGATGAATGGGGAATAAAAGCTAACCCCAATTCCCATCCTAGGAAGAGCAATAAGATAACAATTATGTTTTTTTTTTATGCAATTAAATTTAAAGTCAGGCTTATACCTGCAGATCTCCTTCAATTAAGTCATTTTTCTCAAGACATTTTCTTTTTGTGTATAGCTTGTCAACATCAATGTTTGAGTTTATGTACTGATTCCATCTATCCAGGATTTTATGAATTTGCTTGGCTCATTGCAAGATCAGAAGTGGCTTTTTGAGTTCGTACTTTCATTTTAAGCTTTTTTTATCATCAGTTTTGTGACATTTCCATGCTTTTATTTCATATTTTGTTCTTGATCAAAGGTGTTTCCATTTTGTGTATTTTTGAATGGCTGTAGCCATTGTCAAATAACAGAAGAAAATCAGATAAACAGTTGGGTCACCTCAGATTAGCCCGTTTAATGTCTGGTGTTCCTGAAGTGAAAGAAACCCCAAAAACACACAAGAATTGCATTACTAGTGATAGTGAGGCCTTTCATTACTTATCAATAAGACTTCCTTACAGAAGAGCACCACTCCAGTTATCTGCTCTTAACCAAGAATTGACTTCCTGTGACAATGTCATTTGAAGCAGAGTAGGTGCGAGGGGTGGAACTGACAGATTGAAATAGGCAATGACATCAGTAGTCTTTCAGGCAAGATCTCCTCCACTCTCGGACAAATGGAAATTGTGTTACAGGCAGGGTCACACTCAAATCCCTTCCTGTAATTATTTTGGTTGTACCCAAATCTGTGTAACATGTCTAAAGCTCACGTGCTTAATGCCATATTGTTGTTAATGATGTTGCCCTGTTGCTAGCCCATGATAACTTGAAGTTCTGACACATTATATCCTCGGCTAGATGCATTCATAAACTGTGTATGGGTGACCCTTTAAAACAACAAATATTAAAAATAATTTAAATATTTACTGCATGTCCTTTTTAATACCTACTGGAACTCAGTTAGCTCTGGTGTTTGATGTTGCACACCTTCCTCCCACTATTAATCATGCCTGCTAAATGTGCCTTTATGTCTACCTGACTATCCAATAAATCTGTCTGTTTCCCTAAAAGATCATTTAAGGTGCCTTTGGAACATGGAAGAGAACTCACTTGTGAAGTGACTACCAAGCTATTATATTTGTTCACAAAAAAAATCCTGAAATGGCTAGCAAATTAAGCATGAATTAAAGGAATTCCTGTTTAATGCATACCTGACCTCTCTCAGCTCCTTAGACATCTGTCTTTCTTCCTTACTAACGTAATGCAACTATCAGTACAGCCCCCTTTTTAAATGTTCCCTTTGCTCTCAGTTTCATCCAAGCACAAACTCTGTTGGCTTGTATGTGATCTACTTGACTTAACTAGGATTCATTTTTAATCATTTGCATTGTTACTTACTGGCGTACTCACTCATTTACTTCCTATTAGCAAATAAAAAGATGATTAATTAGAGACTTACCATCAACTGATTCTGCTGCACTTTGCTACACCTACTGCTGCTACTGCTGTGCTTCACCTTCACGAGTGACAAAACTGAATGCATGGCCACCAATCACAATGAGCTTTGCTCCTGTGCAGCTGAAAAAAAACAAAACAGTTAAAACCATTCTCTGAGTACAGTCCACTATACTAGCAGCCAAGATGCCATTGTTAGTTCATTTCTAATGTCATGATTTCAGTTGTATTTACATTTTTTGTAGTTGTTCCTTGGTCTTTTAATTTTTGGCAAATGATTATTTTGTTAATTGACTACAATATTTGTCTAATACTTTTTTCTCTGGATACATGAAATAATTATGGTTATCGATTCATGTCTTGGATAAAGTATTCTCTTCAAAGTATTGACTTTTATCTGTTAACAATACTGCAATCCTTTTGCCGACACCAGCAAAGTCATTGCATCCTAGTCCTTTTATGTTACCTTTATGCTTTCAAAAATTCTATTTTACAGAACTAGAATCGTTTTCCTTAGGAGACTGCATTCCTTTAATGTGGGAATTGACATCCTTAACATCTACAGCTCTGTGATAGCCAGTATGATTTTTCTATGCTGCGGTGTGCTGAACTGGTAACATCTCTTCAAGAGAGGCCCACCAACCAATAAGCTAATTTAAAAGTCCTGAGGTAGTAGCGAAGGTGACTGTTCAGTGGGGAAGGTAGCTGGGTTACTGGTTAAACACCATTACAGAGGATGGCTAATCAGCTCGAGTCATATTTCCATGTGGTCAGATGGTTTATTGCCTTTTGATCATCACATTTTACTGTTGACTACTGTAGGAACTCTCACCTTGAGGAGAGGAGGTTGTGTTATGAAGAACCTTTGCAGTGAACAAAGAGAGGGACAGATACATATGCCACACTTCTAAATGTCTCTGTTTCCTTTCCAACACAGTGAACCCAATGCTGCAAGAAATGGCCAGCAGGTTGTGTCCTCAACTCCTGTTGTCTGTCTCTAGAATATACTGTATGTATGTACAGTATATAGGCTGCTCTATGTAGATTCTCATATTTTGCTTTTATAATGTTCATTAGTGTTTAGTGTATATATCAGCTCCTGGGGGGACCAATGTCTTAATTATAAGCCAATTCTTGTTGTTAATGGAGCATGACATGTAATTAGGTACCTACTGCAGCTCCCTCGCTGCAATCTCAGAATTTACTTATTGCCTGGGTTTTATTTCCCTATGAAATTCAGAAAGATGCTCATTGCAATTCCATCTTTTAATGTTCAAGTCAAGTCATTTTGCTTGCTTGCTAAGATTAAGATAACTGAATACTGAATTCACTTCCCTCCAATAAACATGCAAAATTTTAACCATTATTAAATTCTGAGATGGTAGCACAGTGAATCATTTTATACCCTCCAGAAGCCGGGTTCAAATCGAAACTTGCACAGTGATTGTTTGACATTATACGGTATAATATCTATTGTCTATTTATTGTATTAATATCGCTTCCCAAAGACCTTCATGGTGACTCTAAATTGGCCCAGTGAGTGTATACATCAGTGCAGTCTGCGGTTCACTGGCACCCCATCCAAAGTTGGTTCCTGCCTTGTTTATGATGCATAATGGAACATCTCATTAAATATATTGTTCTACCATCACATGGCAGAACAAATAGAATAATTAAATACAAAAATAAAAGTACAATTATTTAAATACCTGAATAAAGTCAAAGTCAAAGTCAAGTCAAAGTGAACTTTATTGTCATCTCAACCATATACAAGTATACAGATAGACGAAATTGCGAAGCTCAGGGTCCACAGTGTAACAACATGATGTGCAAATAGTAAATTAAAAATAGAATAAAAATTTAAAATTTTAAAATTAAAACACAAACAAGACAAGACATTGTGCAAGGATAGGACAAAGAAGTAGCAGCAATATTGATGTGTAAGATATGTAATATAATAAATAAATGAATAATAAATAATAGATATAGATAATACAGAAATTATCAGTGTATGATAATAGTTGTTTAAGATGTGTGTAAACAATGACCGGTCAATGTTTCATAGCAGAAGGATATCAAGAGTGTCAAAATACTTAAAGGTCAGTATGAGATTTTCAGTTCTTTTCTACATGCACACACATCTTTGCAGGACTGTGGTTTTCATGTATAAAAGTTCTGTTTTTAGTGGTGGTTGAGGCCTCGTGGAAGGTCCCAGGGGGCAGCCTGGTGTTAAGGAGTCTAACAGCTTTGGGGTAAAAACTCTCCTGCAGCCTGGCAGATTTGGCTTTGATGCTGCAGTATCTTCTCTTGGATGGCAGGAGTGTGAAAAGTCCATGTGAGGGGTGTAAGGGGTCCTGCACAATGCTGCAGGCCTTGCGGACACTGCGTTTGTAAAATATGTCCTGTAGTGAAGGGAGGGGCACCCCAATAATGTTCTCTGCTGTCTTCACTATCCTTTGCAGGTGCTTGCGGTCGGATATGTTGCAGTTGCCATACCAGACAGTGATGCAGCTGGTCAGAACACTCTCAATGGTGCCTCTGTAGAACATAGTGAGGATGGAAGGGGGAAGACGTGCTTGCTTCAGCCGCCTCAGGAAGTGTAGTCTCTGCTGGGCTTTCTTGATTAGTGATGAGGTGTTATGTGTCCACGTAAGTTCCTCAGTTAAGTGCACACCGAGGAACTTGGTACTCCTAACAATCTCCACATCTAAACCGTTGATGCTGAGCGGGATGTGGGCAGGACGTGATTTTCTGAAGTCCACAATTATCTCTTTTGTCTTGTCGACATTGAGAGATAGATTGTTGTCTTCACACCATGCGGACAGCCGTTTCACCTCATCTCTGTATGCTCTTTCATCATCCCTGCTTATCAGTCCCAGCACCGTCGTATCATCTGCAAACTTGATGATGTGATTGGTGTTGTGCGTGGCTGTGCAGTCGTGAGTCAGCAGGGTGAAGAGCAGTGGACTAAGCACACAGCCCTGCGGTGCTCCAGTGCTCAGTGTGATGATGCTGGAAGTGTTGTGGCCCATCTGAACTGACTGGGGCCTCTCTGTCAAGAAGTCCAGGATCCAATTGCAGAGGGTGGTGTTTAGGCCCAACCTGCTCAGTTTTACAACCAGCTTTGGAGGGATGATTGTGTTGAAGGCAGAGCTAAAGTCTATGAATAGCATCCTGACATATGTGTCTTTTTTATCCAGATGTGTCAGGGAGATGTGAAGGGCAGAGCAAAAAATGTGTAATATATTTGAGCTACAATGGCTTCTAATTTGAGCACATTAACTTCTCACTTTATTCGGGGGTAAAACAATTGCACAAAATTTTAAACATTAAAACAATTATTTAACAAGTTACCAACTGTGAGCATGGTGTAACATTCAGGTGTATTTGTAGCATTTTTTTAATTTACTTCATCAAAAACATATATATATATATATATATATATATATATATATATATATATATATATATATATATATATATATATATATATATATATATATATATAACAATGAGTCATATCCAAAAATAATACTGAGAATAGAATGTAATTACATGAATCAGAGTACATAAAATATGTATTCTACCAGAATTTTATAATATCATGGAATTAAATACAGGGCTCAGATACGCATGGCGTGTCATTTTCTAACCTGCTTAATCAAGACCTGTGTCCAGCTAGCATAGGGCCCAAGGCACATGCCCACACACACACACACACACACACACACACATACACTTGTGCCAATTTAAATTCATCAATTCATCTAAAATGCATGTTTTTGGATTGTGGGAGGAAACCAGAGCACCAGGAGGAAACCCAGACTGACATGATCGCCATATTGTAAAGCAGCTGTGCTACCACTGTGCCAACATGCCGCCTTCAAATAGGTATTTGGAGGCTAAAATATTTTTCACAGACACCAGCTTCTCACTTAAGTGATGTAAAATAGTTTTTGTACTGTTGTTCATTGCTGGTGATGGATGGTTTATAGTGAATTGTAATTCATATTTCTAAAGCACAACATTTTTGAAAGTAGTACCCAATGGAGAGTTAAAATCTGTTTTGAAGTCCAAGCTAAGATTGTTACTTGTCATGGACCTTGATGGATAGCAATTCATTGTGGCACTCTGCCGATAAATGGTAGTGTCAGAGAAATATTAAATCATCATACAGATTGTAACTGCAATTTTTCCAAATTTACCAAAGTTCTGCAGCCTTTAGTCTGCTTTATAGGATGATTCAAGCACCAGTGTCTCACGTGTTCAAATAATTCCACAGACTGAAAATCTCCATTTTAAACGTTTTACTAACATTTCAAGGAATAACAGTTCTTGTAGAAAGCTGTTTAAGCTTGTATATCTTGTTTCATTCTTCAAGTCTGGCTACACAGTTGTGCAAGTTGAATACAGGCATGTTAAACAAGGTCAGAAAACTGTATGCCATCTCCTATTTGCAATCATATCTAACAGTCCATGCTAGCCATAGAACCATTTCCTTACTGTATTAATTAACACTGTTTTATAGATATAGCCAAGAAAAATGTATCTCATGTTAACTTACAGGGAGTAAAAGGCTATTCCATATTCTAGGTAGCTATAAGAAACTTATGTTGTATAGAAAATAAGCAAACACTTATATGAATTTAACATTAAACATTCATTTTGATTTTTGACACAGATAATATAGCCATTGAGTTGTTTTTAGTGAAATATAAGTACTAAGTAATATGTTTATTCACAAAATGTATTTATGTGGATACAAAAAATTATAAAAACATGTCTCAGTCAGATATATACCTGTAAGATATGCTTTATTAACAATCCAAAAAGAACTCACCACTGACCCTCCACACAGCTCCATTCCTATTCATTTCTAGATATGTTAAGAGACTTTGCTTTCTTTGCTTGAATTTATTACTTTTATGGTCATGATGACCATTTACCTAATCTCGTCAGGCATGAATTTAACACTAGAATTACCAAAGCCTACGAAAAAACTTGTAATCCCAGCCCACCTTAGATCCAATCGCCCCTCTCTGTCAGCGTCTTTTGTGTTGTAAATGTGTCGATAAGCACAAGCAGCAAGTAGCCTGATATCAAATCCCCACACCAATGCAGAAAGGGCAGAAAGTTCTCTCAGCTGAAGTCTGTTTACCTGCATGTGAGGTGTCTGGAGCTGTATAGGGTAAATAATATATATCATTATTTGGAATGCATGCATTTCATGTGTGTTCCGTGTCTACAACAATCTATGTAAACAGATCATTAAAACAGAAATGTTATTCACGTTTTAGTAATAATTGACAAAATGTACACATGAAGTGTACAATGTGTGAAGACTGAAGTCTAAATATCAAATAACCACTTTCACAAAAGGTACAAATATAACAAAACAAGTGCAAGACTATAACTGTGATCGACACATTTACAATGCAAAAGATGCTGACGGAGAGGTGTGAATGGATTTCAGGTGGGCCAGGATTAAAAGGTTTTTTGTAGGCTTTGCTAATTTTAGTGCTAAGGAGCAGTTAAGGAGGCAGTTATTTGGTTTAGTAAAGGTTCACTGACGCCACTGCTGCCGCTTGCACAGGAAGCACATTCATGACAAATGCCCACCTGCCCACCAGCACCTACCATTATGCAGGTGTTTCACTAACTTGTACTTGAGATATTTTTTTTGCTGTCAGGAGTGATAATTAAATGAGCAAAATATGAAAATATACAAAATTCACAACATGAAGTAACCTGTCAAGTTAAAATCTGAAATAGTAAACTAATCTTTAACTAAAGTCACACAGAATGGTTTTCTGTTCTAAGGCAGACAAATTCAAAAATTCTCCAATGCTTTTAAATGTGAGTTTTTTGAAATTCCAAAAATTTGTACAGTATGCTCTAATCAAGATATCTCAGCAAAATTTCTGAGAAACTTCCTTGACGAATATTTGTTCCAAATTAAAAAAAAAAATCAGACTACTGGGAGCATGGCTGTTTTGTATGAACAGACAGACAGACGTCATGATGTTAATAGGTGCTTTTCATATTTTATGCAAATGCACCTAAAAAGAAGAAGGGGGTTACAAATATCCAAGTCACTGGAGTGCCATGTCTCAGTCTGACCAAAGACATGGAAGCAGAAGGACCTACCGAGCTGCCTGAAGCCAAAACCTATTCTGTTCACAAAGTGCTTTCTGTTTTGCTGTTATTTCGAGGTTGGATTGGACACATTTTCTTTCATTTGCTAGCAACAATACTTTTGTGTTTTTTTTTTTAACATTAAACGGGGTTGCCTTGCTGACTCCCAAACGTTTATTATGGACTGCATGACTATTCCTGACCGTGACAATATATAGAAGCTCTTCCAGGGTTCTTACAATGTAAATAAAAAGAAGCTTCATGGATGGTTCCCTCAAAATAAATAACAGTAATTTTCTTGGGGTTTTCTCTCTTGATATTTGTCACAGGTGTATAGAGAATAATCCAACAAACAAAAATCATTCAGTTGTTGTTCTTTGTCATTCAATCTGTCTGCATCAGGACACAGGATACACATAGAAAAACCCTTTTAGTACATTGATCTGTCATTCTCTGAACAATGCAAGATGGGACAATTCCTATGGCTGTGCTTTTGAGGAATAAATTAACTTTATTTTTTTAAGTACACCGACTGACCACTATTTATAGCTATACCCACCAAAATACCAGCCGGTTTCTTATTTGCCCTTGGCATACCCTAACTCAGTTGGCAGTTTGGGCTCATCAGTGTATCAAAACTGTTGTACCAGAAATGTCGACTTCAGGGTGTCCCATGGTTATTGCAAATTAGCTCTCTGAATGTCTCATTCAAGCTGATCTTACAGATGCTTGACATGACTGTGATTTGATGACTGGCAAGGGCTACTGCATTAAACTGACTTTACAGTCATATGCCTGGAATAGCTCCAAAACTTTCCTGGCCTTCTGACACAGAACATTCTCCTGCTGAAAAAATCACTTCAAAGACACAGAAGTATGAAGAGATTCACCTGATTGGCAAAGATGTTCAGATATCTGTGTCATGGGTGTCAAACTCCTGGAGGGCCATATTGGCTGCAGGTTTTAGTTCCAGTCATTTTCACAATTAGCAGTAAATTACTGCCACTAATGGAATAAACCTGATTTGCCTTAAATTTAATTGACTTGTTTCAATACTTACTGTACTTTCAGAACCCTTGTTTGTTTCTTTTTCCCATAAATAGTAGCCAAGCAATAATGAGAGGCAACACCAGCCAGCAAATAGAGTAGCTGAGTTAATCCCGTTGCACCATTTTGTCCATTATATCTGACTTAATGAAATTTTTGGAAAGAAAAATCTGAAGGTCTGATGGATCAGGTGAGTTTGACAGGAAATTTTCATCTCAGGGCTGCGGCCTCTCTCCATCATCCTTCCCCTTTTCATTCATGTGGACAACATTCACTGACGCAAATATGACGGACAGTAAACGGGACAATGAAATGGAACACACTCAGCATCATTTAAACTGACTTTAATTTTTGGAAAGAAAAATCTGAAGGTCTGAGAAATATCGATCTTTTCTGGTCCACAAAACATTTCGATGATGATCTCAGAAAAAAAAATCCATGTCAGCTTAGAGCAGGCAGCTCAGCCCCTGGTCTGAGCTTTGGTCTTGTCACATCTGGACTACTGCAACTCTCTGCTGACACGAGTACTGTCATGTGTCACCAAGCCACTGCAGATGATTCAACATCTGGTGTTCAACCAGCCGAAGTGAGCACATGTCACTTCTCTTTTCAGATCACTACTTTGGTTCCATGTAGAGGCATGTATTAACTTCACATCCATGATGCATGCCTACAGAGTAGTAAACGGGACAGCACCTATAGATTGTGACTGAGCTGCATCCCATCCCCTGCCATTGTATAGAAGACTGTTTTACAGTCTGAGGTTGGGTGTCTTTAGCATTAGAAAGTTTTACAAAAGAATGCTTCCCTGTAACTGATGTGGCTGAAGCTTCACCAGGGAACAGGATAAAGCGCAGTCACAATATATGGAGACCCTTGTGAGCAAGTGTGGCATTTGGGAGTGGCAAGTGGGGCAACTGCCCCAGGCCCTGCACCTAAGGGGGCCCCACTTTTGAGGGCCATGTCCCATTCGAACGGATTTGTCAAGTTATATTCTCCAGTCACATTTTGATAAAGATGTTGATCCAACAAAATTTTACACCGGATGCACTTCCTGACGTAACCCTGTAACTGTTGACCCCTTACCCAGACTGGCCACACCCTTACCCAGACCAGCCACTGCACTACCAAGACTATTCCTTGGATAACCTGAGGCTTCTTGATATAATAACAAGTCGTACTCCTTACAAGTTGTACTTTTTTCTTACACAACAAAATAACCAGCAAACAAATATTCAAAAACGTAGATATGTGACTAATTACTATACAAAAACACGAATATACAAATATTTACAAAAACCCTCCCTTGCCCCTAAACAATAAATAGAAACACGGAACACAAATACAAACACGGATTAGTCACAGCAATCGAATTATGGTGATAAATGAGACCAATGTTAATAAAGTCCGGGTGGTTTTGATACTGGCTGTAATGTTATTTTGCTCCTTCCCAAAAACAAAACAACCTCACCGTGAAAGTCCTGGCAATGGCTGGGATGAATCTGAACCCTGGTGTTCCTTGGTGCTGGCTGTCGTGATGATGAATCGGATGTTGAAAAAGCAAGTAGTGGAATAAAGCAGTGATGATTTGGTAAATGAATGGCTAAATTGTCTTCTTTTCCTCCTCAATTTCTCTCCTCTACTTCTCCTCTCTCACTCTCTCTCCCTCTCCTCTTTGTTCTCCTTTGCCTTTCACTCCTCTTTTTTAAATATGTAATGTCCCGGATGGATCAGGTGAGTTTGACAGGAAATTTTCATCTCAGGGCTGCGGCCTCTCTCCATCATCCTTCCCCTTTTCATTCACGGGGACAACATTCACTGACGCAAATATGACGGACAGTAAACGGGACAATGAAATGGAACACACTCAGCACAAACACAGAATACCTATTATTATGTAGCCCCGCTACAACCCTCCCCATTCATCTGAGCTTGGGACCGGCATGAAGAAACACACTGGTTTGTGCATCCCTTGCGGCTGGATTCAGTGTATGTTAACATTATTTTTATTAAATTCACGCAAGTTGATACAGTCCACACATACCAGTAACAGTGTTTGACATAACCGGCCCTGTGTGGGGTCGGTCAGCCCTAGGCCCCACAAACCCATAAGGCCACCTCTGCTTGTGAAGTCCTATGCTTATTCTCAACCACTCAGATCTGCTGATGAATGGCATCTGGTGGTTCAACCACTACTGTACATGGCATCAAATCTCAATCCAGACTCTTTTCATGTGTATTTCTTAGATGGTTGGACAAGCTGCCAGAAACCGGTTTAAACTTTTGATGCCCTTAATGTGTTTAGGAGCATTTGAAGGCTCTCTTGTTTGAGAAATTGGTGTTTAACGTAGCAGTCAGGTTTTATAAACCTTTGAATTGTAACTAGCTTGTATTTTGTTCCGAGCTCTTCACTTGTGGGGATCAGTTTTGTAACCTCGTGCTGTAACACTTTTTCCCAAACAGTCCCCCCCCCAGACTGATATTTACTTGATCAGTCTTTACTTTTGTAAGACAGTTTGGATAAAAGTATCTGCTAAGCAAGGAAATGTAAATGTCCACGGGAGAATGATTCAAAGCATCTCACACTGAAAGTTTTTTGAGTCTAGAGTTGGGAGGAAAGATGGGAGGAAGGTCCAACGATACGAAGAAGGGGCCATAGGCCAAATAGAAAACAAGAAAAGAGACGAGAAGGATATCTTTAATGTTAATATGGAGGCTGGCAGATGGGTGAGCCATCTTACCAAGTACACAGGGCTTTGAGCAGGCCCACAGTGGCATCAGGGTTGTATTTTAGTTGGTTTATTTGTATACTTTTTTCTCATTTATCTATTCCTGTCCAAACACAGTGATTTGGATTGCTGGGCATCATTTAGAGTGTGGTAAAGAGCAGCTACATAATAAGAGTGCCATCTCCTTATACAATGTAAGTATGTATGGAGCAAACCCAGAAAATGAAGAACAATAAAACACAAGGGAGGGGCATAAAAAAGCTAAACCAGCAATTTTAAGCAGGATAAGCCAAAGCACATCCCTCTGCCCATCCAGTCTATCTTGAATGAAAAGACAGAGATACAGTCCTTATCACAGATTAACATTGATTTTTTGTGAGCAGAGAGGCTAATGTTTGCCATTTGCTATAAATCCCAGCCCAAGTGCTTGATAGCCTGAAAGAGAGTAATGAACTAAACGGTGAAGGCAGAGTTAAATCACCGAATACAATTTTTTTTTTCAACTGTTAGACAAGGATATAACAAAGACAGAGCCTGTGACAAATGCAAAGAAAATGCAACACCCATGCACCCTGAAACAGATGACAGACCTGTTCCTGTGGCATCAATTTTCAACAAGACAGTGGACGTGGCGAAAAAACAAAGCAAGAGCCAATTTTCACCTTGCAGAGGGACGTGATCCCATTTCATTAAAGTTTTGTGACATTTGAGCAGCTGCAGTAAATAGGTTAAAAGTGCTTTCAAAGTCTGTTCTCTTTTCACCAGTGATATTGCAGCTTCTTTGATTTTAGATTATGCATTATAATAATTAGCATTAATTATGTTATACATCATTCAGTGCCTGTGTGGAGTTTTTATTTTCTCCTCTTGTTGGTGTGAATTTCCTGTGGGGTTTCCAGCTTTGCTCCCTCATTGCCAATTGCCAGACTGTTAACTGGTCTGGTGTGGATTGCACTATAAGATGGCCTAGCCCGATGGTTCCAGCCCTGCCAGAGGTGTTCCTGGCAGAGGCTCCAGCCCCTTTGAATTAGATTAGAATTGAGTTTATAAACATGCAGATTAACAGGGTATGCTATATGCATTTTCAGGCTATACACAATTATGACATGGTGGGTAACTATCCTGTGGAATTCTCAATGCCAGACCAGATATCAAGAACTATAGCACTGGGCAAACTAGAGATAGATAGACAGCTAAAAGTGATACTTTGATATTTTTCAAGACAAAGACTGTATGTCTCAAGTAGAGTTGAAAGGTGACTTTTCTGACCTCTGTTTGTTTTCCCAAACTCCCATTTGCCTCCATTCACTGTATTATGATGATTGAAACAGCAAATATCTGTTTTCCTTGTGCCTGTTTACCCATGTATTTAATAAGATACCTCAAATACCAGGAGATACCTACAACTCCAACTCCAGTTTTGCTAGTTTACATCCACCTTGGAACCCTTCCTTCTATCACCATCTTTGTAAGTGTCAGTAAACCCTGACAAGGAGTGGCTATTCAACATCCGTACCTACTGGAGTTCACTTCGAGAGTATCTCCTTCATCTCTATAAAAATCCTTAGGTCATTAGGCCACAGTGCTTTCTAGCCGTTCACTTCAATCCCTGGTAACCTGGCAAAAATTATTGCCTAATTTATGTATGAGTGGTGGGCAATGCAACAGGACAAGATAAGTTGTATTCAAAATTGGTCGAACAATTCTGACTTGTAAAATTTTAACAGGCGACAAGAAAGGTAATATAGTACATCTTCCACCGATAACAAACACCAAAGGAGATCTTGATATGCCATTCATATTAAAATGTTCATAGTTTCCCATTAGAATTGCTTTTGACCCATCCATCCATTTTCTAACCCGCTGAATCCGAATACAGGGTCACGGGGTCTGCTGGAGCCAATCCCAGCCAACACAGGGCACAAGGCACGAACCAATCCTGGGCAGGGTGCCAACCCACCGCAGGAATTGCTTTTGACAATTAACAAATATCACAGGGAGAAACATTCAAAAAAGTCGGTTTATTTATTAGAGAGAAAGAAATAATATTCACACATGGACAGTTATATGTTGTGTTGTCACAATGTAAGTACAAACACAGAATCAAAATTCAATGCGATAGTGATGAAAAGTTAATTCCAAATAATGTTTTTAATTAAGTTTTATAGTAAAAGTGTAAGTTTAAAAAGTATGTGTGTGTTAATTTCAAAGCCAAGCAGAACGAAAACATATAACACAACGAATACCTCTAACACAACATGAAACATAATTTTCTTTCAATTTATTACGTTTTACTATTTTTTACTATGGTTAATTACTCACTGTAATGTGAAATAATTAGGTCTATAATGTATAATGTTAACATCTACTCCCCCGGGTGGAACTGAAGAGTCGCATAGTGTGGGGGAGGAACGATCTCCTCAGTCTGTCAGTGGAGCAGGACAGTGACAACAGTCTGTCACTGAAGCTGCTCCTCTGTCTGGAGATGACACTGTTAAGTGGATTTAGTGGATTCTCCATGATTGACAGGAGCCTGCTCAGCACCCATCACTCTGCCACAGATGTCAAACTGTCCAGTTCCATGCCTACAATAGATCCTGCCTTCCTCACCAGTTTGTCCAGGTGTGAGGCGTCCTTCTTCTTTATGCTGCCTCCCCAGCACACCACCACATAGAAGAGGGTGCTCGCCACAACCGTCTGATAGAACATCTGCAGCATCTTATTTCAGATGCTGAAGGACGCCAGTCTTCTAAGGAAGTATAGTCGGCTCTGTCCTCTCTTACACAGAGCCTCAGTATTGGCAGTCCAGTCCAATTTATCATCCAGCTGCACTCCCAGGTATTTTTAGGTCTGTACCCTCTGCACACAGTCACCTCTGATGATCACGGGGTCCATGAGGGGCCTGGTCCTCCTAAAATCCACCACCAGCTCCGTGGTTTTGCTGGTGTTCATTTGTAGGTGGTTTGAGTTGCACCATTTAACAAAATCCTTGATTAGGTTCCTATACTCCTCCTCCTGCCCACTCCTGATGCAGCCCACAATAGCAGTGTCGTCAGTGAACTTTTGCATGTGGTAGGACTCCGAGTTGTATTGAAAGTCCAATATGTATAGGCTGAACAGGAACAGAGAAAGTACAGTCTCCTGCAGTGCTCCTGTGTTGCTGACCACAATGTCAGACCTGCAGTTCACGAGACACACATATTGAGGTCTGTCTGTAAGATAGTCCACGATCCTTGCCACCAGGTATGAATCTGCTCCCATCTCTGTCGGCTTGTCCCTATGGAGCAGAGGTTGGATGGTGTTGAAGGTGCTAGAGAAGTCCAGAAACATAATTTTTAAAGCATCACTGCCTCTGTCCAGGTGGGAGAGGGATCGGTGTAGCATATAGATGATGGCATCCTCTGCTCCCACCTTCTCCTGGTATGCAAACTGCAGAGGGTCGAGGGCGTGGTGGACCTGTGGCCTCAGTTGGTGAAGCAGCAGCTGCTCCATGGTCTTCATCACATGTGACGTCAGAGCGACAGCTCACTAGGATGTGACACCTCTGGGACTGAGGTGATGCAAGATGTTTTCCAAAGCCTCGTGACTCTCCCCTGTTCCAGACTCAGGTTGAAGATGTGCTGTAGAGGACTCCCCAGCTCCGATGCACAGGCCTTCAGCAGTCGAAACAGGTCTTCAGCAGTCGATTATGCATATGTAACAATTCCCATGAAAATAACAATCTGTTTAAATTGCACATTCACTTTCCAATACATGAGCGGCAGAGCCATGAAGTGGCTAGTGCGTAGCGCCCACCCGGGGTTTGGTGAGCGAAGTGAGCAGGGGGCAGAGTCCTTTGGTTTTCCTTAACTAATTATTTTCTTTCCCCTTAGACTACACTCTGCTGGCTGGACTAGGACAGGGCAGAGGGAAAGATGGGATACTAGGCTCCATATGGGAGATTTAGTTTTTTGCCTTTACAACTGATATATTTGTGTGGCATTCAATTTTCTTGATTCAGTCAAAATGGATCTCAAAATCAAACTACATTTAGTGCATCTCACAGGCTGAAGTTTGACCTCAGACAGTTGTTGGCAGTACAGCATGATGACGTTTTTACTGGTGCCTGATAGCTCCAACAGACTGGGTTTAATGGTGTGTGCATGTTCTCCCTGTGCAAAAGATGGTCAACTCTAAATTGAACCAGGATGAGTGAGTGTGGGTGTGTAGATTAATGTACTCTGTGAAAACTGAAACACCCAAGGAGGATCTGTAGGTGTGTACTAGGGAAGGATATATTTTATTTCCAGGAAGAGTGTGCCGCTGTTGGATGCAAGCACTCATTTATTTGTCCATTTGAGGTGGATTTCAGATCAATCAGAAAATACACCTAAATAGAGGGTCTCTTTCTTTTCCTAGCTTGGACAAGGCTTTGTTTATTTTCTGTTGCTATTATAAAATGGAATATACTTTCCGCACAGCAGTAAGAACTTTACTTAGGTGTGCTACCTATGATGTACTCTTGCTTATGTGTGTATAAGGAATATCTTAGATATAAATGTTCACTTTGAAATACACAGCACAATGGCAATGCTTCATTGCAGCTCCAGTTTAGCCTTTTTAACTGTTATTTAACTAGGTAGGTCCTTTAAAGTAACAGCTAGGATGAAAGACTCAGTAAAAGAAAACTTCAAACACATAAATGACAAACAAAATATGAAATAGTTACATGCTGTTAGACTGATCCTAAACTGACATAGCATGAGTGGGTGTGTCTGAAGCCTGTAAGTCGCTCTCAGACCACTTTCAACTTTTATTGTCCTAAGCCTGTACTTGCAATGACATGTGAACTTAAAGGAACACTTCAGCCATAAATGATATTTTTATATATCTTACATATCCCATGTACTTGGTAGTGGTAGCAGAGAAAAAATGTCTATGTCACCTTTTCATGCAGAATGGAAAAAAAAAATCCTATGACCCAAATAGAAGTCAATGCTGTACAATGGCAAACGATGTGAAAAAAGCCCATGGAAAAAGAAGAAAAAAATCTTACTTTATTTGTGACACATAATCCACATGTCAGTTATCCAGGTGTATGCTCAAAATGTGCAAAGTGGAGTGCTGAAATATTATTAAATATATACTTTGAGGATAATCATAGCCAGAAAACCAAAAGACTAATGGGAGTGACCTTTGAATTGAAGACAGGACTCTTGACCAACGAGTAAAGGGGAGAGGTGGACCTTCAATTGATAAAAATCATTCCCATGAGGCTTTAGTGTTCTATTTATGAAGTGTGCTGATTATTATGAAAGTATAAATTTAACAATATTTTTGCAAACAATTATGAGTTTGCATATATTGAGCATGTGAGATTTGTCTTTCTTTCATGGATGTTTTTCACGTTGTTTGCCATTGTATAGTTTGTTATTGCCTTCTATTACATAATGAACTTTTTTCTCTCTAATCTGCATGAACATATGAGAGGGAAACTTTTTCTCAGCCACCACTACAAATTACATGGGACAACATATACAAAATATACATTTTGGGTGGAGTATTCCTTTAATGAGTGGATGTATACACATTACTGATGCAACTTGAGTGAGTAAAATAACTTGTGCCATATCATACAAGAGTCAGTGGTGAAATACAAAAAGATCATTAATCAATAATATTACTTGGATCAATCAGTTGCAGCACTAGCTAGCCTACTGCAGGCACAGGTAGGATCAGCATGTCTCCTGCCACTTCTGTTCTTTATGATTACTTCAAACATTCCTAATAAAAGCAACAGGCAATTTAATGATGTCAGTAAAGTTGAAAGCAAACTCAATGTAGGAGGCTATACATGAAATGAAGTCACTCTGTAACCTCTAACACTAATGATTCTTTTGGCTCACTTGAACACATACTTGATTCTGAGTGAAAATGAACTATTAAGCTTTGTTGAGCCGGCTTGGTGAACCGTGCTGACATTAGGTATTGCTGGCCGACATCTTATTGAAAAGTGTCTGACGGCAAGGCCTTGGTAAATATCATTCATGTTTCACACTACATTGTCAAAAAAAAAAATGGAAAAGCTTTGTGCCAGACTAATAGAGTTTTCACTCTTTTAATTAAAGATTTTTCTATTTTGGTACAAGAAAACAGAACTACAATTTGCCAAATAAATGATATAAAGTCTGCGGTTGACTGGTGCCCTGTCCAAGGTTTGTTTCCTGCCTTGCGCCCTGCGTTGGCTGGGATTGTCTCCTGCAGACCCCCATGACCCTGTAGTTAGGATATAATGGGTTTAATAATGGATGGATGGATGATATAAAATGATAAATGAAGAAACTTAACATTAGGGCCAGCTTTAGGGCAGTGTGAGCAGAAACTTTGCACCACTGTGCTGATCTTGGGAGTTCCAAACCAAATTTTTTATTTTTTTAGTATTAAAATGCTTCTTTACAGTTAGGAGAACCACATGGACCAAGCTTCCTCAACAGACATACCATGGAATTCATTGAATTGTAGGCTCATTGCTGACAAATGCTGCCTCAAGTAGAAGTTTTTGAGAGTAGACTGCTGAAGAGAAGGATAGATCAGAAGATGGTACATAAGCAGTAAGGTAGCAAATGGTAAAAAATAAAAAAAATCAAGCCAATGTTATGACCAGGTCAATGTGTTCAAACAAATTTCAAAGTCAAAAAAACAATGTGCCTATGTTTTGGGGTATGAATGGATTCTGGAATTGTCGTAACTCCTTGCTGGGTTGTCAACATGAATGCTGTCATGTCTGACTCATCCTCTCAGTTTAAGATGGACAGTCCATAATGTTTAAATTATGGAGAAAATTTGACAAATCAGGAGTTATTCAACAACCATTTGATCCTCGTTTGTATTGCACTACACTTCCACTCTCAATCAAGCCTATTAAATCTAACCTGCAAACTAGCAAATAATAAAAAAAAAATGTATGCAGTCAAAAAAACAATATGCCTATGTTTGTTGACAGGAAATCAAACTAAGCCAAATAATGTTTTGTGAAGGAAGCAACTGCTGTCATGATATTGAAACCATGTCACAAAATGGCGTCACCCTCAAGACAACAAAATAATATCACGTTGAATTAAAATATAAATTGCAGTCAGAAGTCAAGCTTGACTTCTCACTATATTCATAATGGCTAACACAGTACAACACCCTAGTACTACAAATATAAATTGTGAAATCAAATAACAACTTCAAAAGCACATTGTAAGAATAAAATGAAAGCGAAAGTGAATTATCCATTAAAAAAGTAGAAAATTATTTATTAAGCAGAAAAAAAAATAAAGAAAAACAGATTAACATAACAACAGGGAGACAGCCAAAAAGAGGGGCACAATCAAAAGTTGGGGGGTATATCTGTTTCTTCCGATTCCTTGGAGTCTTTCCCCAGGATTAAAGGATAAGTTTGTATCTTTCAAGTGGAAGTTATTCCTTCACAAACATGGTGTATAAGCATTTACCAAGTGAAATTGTGTTCTCAACAACAACAACAACAAACATTTATTTATATAGCACATTTTCATACAAACAGTAGCTCAAAGTGCTTTACATAATAAAGAAAAATAAAAGACACAATAAGAAAACAAAATAAATCAACATTAATTAACATCGAATAAGAGTAAGGTTCAATGGCCAGGGGGGACAGAAAAAACAAAAACTCCAGACGGCTGGAGAAAAAAATAAAATCTGTAGGGATTCCAGACCATGAGACCGCCCAGTCCCCTCTGGGCATTCTACCTAACATAAATGAAACAGTCCTCTTTGGATTTAGGGTTCTCACGGAAGGACTTGATGATGATGGTCACGTAGACTTCTGCCTTTTAATCCATCCATCATTGTTCTCAAGTTAAGCATCTGTATATAAATTACAAGGCCTGTCTGTCTATATGTTCACTATACAATCTTACACCCTTTCACTGATCTGGACCAAATATTGCGTAGTTGCTGCCTAGGACCATACAGAAAAGGTGGGCTACTTTGGATCTCAAAATCTTCTCTCTTGGAATCCTAGAGGTTTTTTTTTTCCTTTTGTCGCTACAGTTTACACATCAGTGCCACCTGCTGATTCACAGAAAGTATTACAATTCTACATCCTTCAACTGATCTGGACCAAATTTTACATAGTGTCTTTCGAGCCCTTCAATCTACTGTAATATAAAAAGGAGTATCACACACTTTTGCAGGGGGTTGTTGCATGAGGCTTGACAGGGAGTGGAAGTGTAGCACAACACAAATGGTTGTTGCTTAACTCCTGCTTTGTCAGATTTTCTTCATACTTTAAGCACTACGGACTGTCCATCTTGAATTGAAAGGATGAGTCAGACATGACGGCATTCATGGTGACAACCAAGCAAGGAGTTCCTACAATTGTGGAATCCAACTGGACCTAAAAAGAACAAATTCTCAACTCACATGAGTAGAGACATTAATAAATAGGCAGTGAGGATGATGGATGGGACAGCTAGTAATAATAAGAGGATCACTATTTAAAAAACACATAAACCTTTGCTTTCTTTCGTTTGTCAATTCTACAAAAATACCTGGGAAACACCAGAGGCCTCATGCATAACGCTGTGCGTAGAATTTGCACTATAACATGACGTAATCACAAAAGCGGAAATGTACTTACAAAAGAAAAATCCAGATGCATAAATCTGTGAGTTCGCCAACTTCCACGTTCTTCCGCTACATAAATCCTGGTCAGCATGGAAATTAACGCACGTGTACGCGCCTGCTGCCCCACACCAACTCCTCCCAGAATTACACCTCTTTGAATATGCAAATCAATATAAATAGCCCTTAAGCTCAGTGTTCTGTAAAAAGGCAATGGCAAAAGTACAAGGGAAAATAGAAGAATTTCAGCAAATACCAAATGGAGGCAAGGAAAAACGTACTATTTGTTGGTTTAAACAGTGGTATAAACAACAAAAGGAACTGATTGAGTGGCATAGCGTGTTGGATAAACTCGAAAGCTCAAGTTGACAAAGTCGCACAGTGCCAAAATAAAAAAAGAAGTTGTCACAGTTGCCATGAAAAGGCGAGTTATAGCCCACCGTCTGAGTGTTATATAAAAGCTAATTAGGGTACAGAGAAAAAAAAGGCACACAGTGTGAAAAAAGCATGAAATGTCAACTTTAATCTCGAAATTTCCACTTTAATCACGTAGTTTATTTTGTCATTAAACTTATAAGTACAAACAGTTCTACAAGGAGCACTTGATGGACTGATTGAGTGCGTGTATAGTTCTTGGGTTGAAACCGTTTGTGAACTGCGAGGTCCGAACAGGAAAGGCTCTGAAGCGTTTGTCGGATGAGAGCAGTTCAAATAACGAATGGCTGAGGCAGTGTGTGCTAGATGCTGTATACCGATAATTCTCTTTCTGATCAGCTGCTATACAGCTGCGATTTACACTCAGATACAGTGATATAAATACTCCAAGTGGTGCAGTGAGAGTAATATGGAAAAAGATGATACGATGTGGCAACCCCTAACGGGAGCAGCTGAAAGAAGAAGAAGAAGGTACAGTGAGAGTAACAGCGCTAAAGCAGCTGTGGTATTTATAATAGTTTGACCATTCTGTGGACCATTATATTGTTACAGGTTAATTACAATCAGATGCATTAAACTAATAAACAACATATGGTTAATTTCAGTGTATTTATAAAGCCGCGTCAGGGATGTGGATCTGAAAAAGAAAGGGAAACCACACGGGAACAGTAGCACTGCTTTGATGCTGGGTGCCGCCAGTCTGCAAAACCAAGTGCAGAACTTGCATATGACAGGGTATGAGTTACCGTGGAAATGTGCGCGGCTTTACGCCAAGTTTAGGTTTTATACATCGCGATTTGAACTTGGAAACATTTTTACGCAACATTTATGTGCGTACACATCGTTTATGCATGAGGCCCCAGGTATTTCGGCTAGTTTTCTGTAAATTAAAAAAAATACATAGCTGGTTATGGTGTTTCATAGTATAACCTACAGGGCACAGAGCTTAGCAGATTAGTGGCTCAATAGCTTTCATGGACAGCAGATTCCAATTCAAGTCATGTAAAAATGGAGTTGATTGATTGATAACTATTATTAGTTATTGGTTGTAAAAGGTCTGTAACTAATTTGATGCAATTTTCTTAAATATAACTTTTTTGAAAGTTATAAAAGTTTTGAAAATTAAAATCTCTGTTAAGATCTCAAAGTAATATTGTTGGCTGTCTAGGCCCATGATGAATATCAGGTCTGGAGCTTTGCTGAAAAATCATAGTGTGAGAGAAATACTGAATTCTTATGTCCTGATAATACAGGAGTGAGTACAAACACAGGTCGTCCATTATACAGGACACCACAGATATGTTGAGATATACTAGCATAAATGTGTATGGTTTTGTATTTTTGTTTCTGTTTTAAAATTTGTGAACTTGTTTAAATACAATGCTAAAACAAGAATGAATTAAATTTGAATGCTAGAAGATTAATTATGCAGTGTATAACTTTCTCAAATCAATCCAATTCATTGTCATTGGCACTGAAGCCTCTCCTGGCAGCACTGGGCACATGCTTTAGAAACCAGCCCCAGATGAGGTGCTAGCAAAGTCATGTCTGCACTTATTTTGGAGGAATACTGTAATACCTGGAAAAAAAATGAACACAGACACAAGGAGACCAGCGGCCTCATTTATCAGCTCTGCATTTGCACAAAAAGAGACTCAAAATGTGTGTACTGAACTTGCCACACATATATAATTTATAAAAAAAAACTTGATGGAGAAACATGCGTATAATTATGGTAACTCTGACCCATACGTTCACAACATTTTGGAGAAACTGGGAAATCGCGAAACCCTTGATCAAGCCGGGAAATGCAGCTAAATGACAACTTGCACGTATAAAAATGTGTATCACTGTACACATTATTGTAACAAGCATATCACCTCCAAAGTGATGGATGTGATGTAAAGACTGTGTTTTATTTCCCTTGTAAGAGCGCCAAAGCTACGTGTTTGCACTAAAAAACATTTTTGGTTTTTCATCGGTTTATTTCAGCTACATGTCACTTCTCAGGGAACTGGCCAATAGGTAGCATTATCTCAGTGAAGATTCAATCCATCATGCCTGCTGTGCTGAAAGACATTAACCGACTGGGGAGGCACCTTTCTTATGGTGTAGGTGTACATACAAGAAAAAAAGTATGTTTTTGCCAACATAGAAGGCATTCTGCATCAGGGTCTGGTTCTCCTAACACATTCAGAGCACTTCATTTCACTCATATTGCAAAACAGGCTGCTTTGTTAACCATAACCAATTACTATCCATTAACAGACAAATAATCAAGATGTGATTGTCAGACATCATGTTTTCAGTTCTGGGTCAGCCCATAATTCATTTATTTTTAGGAAAATTAGCTTTGACAGACATGATGGTGCTGTACATTTTGTGGGACTTGTTAAAGTAACTTGCCATACCCTCAGTCTTTCAAATGGCACATACTATTCATTGTAACTGTAATTGTGTCATCACATATGCCAGGTGACAGTGGCTTTCCGCTCAAATAAAGGTTTCTTACACATTTCTCGGACCCCAGAACGCAGAGGAAAGACTCTATAATGATGCGCATGATCTTGTGCTCTCAGTTGTGGAACACAACCCGATAATCTTGAAGGTAGCTGGCAGGGTTTCAACGAGTTAGGATGGAGCTGCTCAACCAGCCAATGAAGTTCTGCAGCATTGTGATTACATACATATGAGGTTGATTAGCATGCTCCATATAATGATGTTACAGGGTGGCATTTAAGGCACACTCACGTATGCATATTTACAAGATGACTGTGATTTAAGAACAGTAAATTGCACAGAGATGTGCATACACCAGGTTTTATAAATCTGACTTTTTTTTTGGCATACGCATTTTCTTATGGTTTTTTTGGCATATGCATATTTTCATGCTTGAGTCCACTTAAAGTTCAATAAAGGAAGACCCAGGTATGAGATCTGAACCAATGATTCTGTATCCATGAAGCAGCAAAGCTAAGCACTGCATTACCTTGTGTGTTATCGAATCATTTACTCGTTTTAAGTAAAAGCCCCAGATTGCTATGATTTCCTGAAGTGTGTCTGCCTGCAGTTTGACTCAGTGGTTATTTTGGTGTTTTCACAGAGTCACACATTCTGTCAAAATGTTTCTCAGACATTATTATGGCTTTGGTGTTAGATGCTGAAATGTGGGAGTCCACTTAATTCTCAGCGGTTTGACAAGTAAGCCTGATTCCCTTTGTATTGTGGCAAGTTCAGGTATCAGGGGTGCTACTTTTAGGAACAACTCTGTTTTTTATACCTTGCTTCATTATCGATGTTGCTTTTTAAGGATAACCTTACGCTTGAATTTGAAGCTAACCCTTAGCAATTTCTTTTATAAAAACCTAAAGGTGGAAAATGAATGAATGATATGAAAAAGATGATAAGGAACAAATTCACTAGGAGACAGGCACCTAGGACAGACATTTCCATTACTGCTTTTTATGTAAATGTTTGGAGTGATGGAGTTTAGCGACCTCAAGAAATCCATGTAATGCTTTTAGGATGAAGTGTCAAATTCATTTTCCAATATGACTTTGAATTTTGTATGTTGTTTGCAAACTTTTAATGGATATTAATTCTGCAATGCTTGGAAAACACCAAAGCACCAGTCTGTTTTGTGCTTTCAAGAGGGAGAGTCAAGGCACAGGTCATTCTCGTAGGAGTAGAACACACACATATAAAGTGGCCCAGTTTTGTCCGCTTTTAATAAAAATCCTATTATTTTCTCCCATTTTTTTTCTGATCATAATGAAACCTTTTAGATACCTTAAAAGCAGGTAATTTATGCTAAAGAAAAGCATAGAGATAACAGGCATCTGATCCATTATGACTGAGTGGAAAAGAAGCTAAGTAATACCATTTTAGATCTGATGACTGCTGTCTGAGTCACTAATGGCTACAAGTACAACTTTTTCCATTTAAACATCGTTTTTCTGTGCCCATGTGTCTTGTAATAATTCCAATTATACTGGTGTACCTCTACAGTATGAATAGCCTTAGATTGCAAACTATCAGCCTATTTAAGGGCATAATATAATTTGCTAGGTTTTTTTTCACTCCAAGTTTCTTTCTAGTACATATGTACTGTATATACATAAAGACGAAATATGATCAGCTTTGAAAAGGCCTTTTGAACCAGAAGAAAAGGGCTTTTAAAGGTGGTGATCAGCATGAGCTCAAGCGCATGCAGAAGGAACTCCGAGTCCAGCTCAGGACGGCGAAGGAGCAGTACAGGAGAAAGCTGGAGCAGAAGTTGCAGAATAACAGCATGAAGGAAGTGTAGGATGGGATGAAGATCATCACTGGCTGCAGCTCGAAGTGGGGTGCCACCATCGAGAGAGACATGGAGAGAGCAAACCAAATGAACAACTTCTTTAACAGGTTTGACCACCATAACCTACTCTCACCTTGGAGTACTGCATCCTCCAACCATCCTTCTGCTGATACCACAATTACAGCAGCGCAGGTGAGCAGAGAGCTGAGGAGACTTCGTGCCATCAAAGCAGCGGGTCCAGATGGAGTATCGCCACGACTGCTGAAGGCCTGTGTGCAGGAACTGGGGAGTCCTCTACAGCACATCTTCAACCTGAGCCTGGAACAGGGGAGAGTCCCGAGGCTTTGGAAAACATCTTGTATCACCCCAGTCCCAAAGATATCACTTTCTAGTGAGCTGAATGACTTCCGGTGTGTTGCTCTGACGTCACATCTGATGAAGACCATGGAGCGGCTGCTGCTTCACCACCTGAGGCCACAGGTCCGCCACGTCCTCGACCCTCTGCAGTTCGCATAGCAGGAGAAGGTGGGGGCGGAGGATGCCATCATCTATATGCTACACCGATCCCTCTCCCACTTGGACAGAGGCAGTGGTGCTGTAAGAATTATGTTTTTGGACTTCTCTAGTGCCTTCAACACCATCCAACCTCTGCTTCTTAGAGACAAGCTGACAGAGATAGGAGTAGATTCACACCTGGTGGCATGGATCATGGACTATCTTAAAGACAGACCTCAGTATGTGCGTCTCGGGAACTGCAGGTCTGACATTGTGGTCAGCAACACAGGAGCACCGCAGGGGACTACTTTCTCTGGTCCTGTTTAGCCTAAATACATCGGACTTCCAATACAACTCGGAGTCTTGCTACGTGCAAAAGTTCGCTGACAACACTGCTATCGTGGGCTGCATCAGGAGTGGGCAGGAGGAGGAGTATAGGAAGCTAATCAAAGACCTTGTTAAATGGTGCGATTCAAACCACTTACACCTGAACACCAGCAGGAGAGGCCCAGGCCCCTCATGGACCCCATGATCATCAGAGGAGACTGTGTGCAGAGGGTACAGACCTATAAATACCTGGGAGTGCAGCTGGATGACAAATTGGACTGGACTGCCAATACTGATGCTCTGTGTAAGAAAGGTCAGAGCCGACTATACATCCTTAGAAGATTGGCGTCCTTAAGATAAGATGCTGCAGATGTTCTACCAGACGGTTGTGGCGAGTGCCCTCTTCTACGTGGTAGTGTGCTGGGGAGGCAGCATAAAGAAGAAGGACATCTCACGCCTGGACAAACTTGTTAGGAAGGCAGGCTCTATTGTAGGAATGAAGCTGGACAGTTTAACATCTGTGGCAGAGCGACGGGCACTAAGCAAACTCCTGTCAATCATGAAGAACTGCATCCACTGAACAGTATCATCTCCAGACAGAGGAGCAGCTTCAGCGACTGACTGCTGTCACTGTCCTGCTCCACTGACAGACTAAGGAGATCGTTCCTCCCCCACTCTATGCGACGCTTCAATTCCACCCGAGGGAGTAAATGCTAACATTATTCAAAGTTATTGTCTGCTTTTACATGCATTTTTATTACTCTTTAATATTGTTTTTTGTATCAGTATACTATTCCTGGATTATGTGAATTTCCCCTTGGGATTAATAAAGTATCTATCTATCTATCTATCTATCTATCTATCTATCTATCCATCCATATAGAGTCATTCATAGCTTCATGTCTCCCAGTGCTAATTATTTTCATTATGTTCCCCCTCCAAGAAAGCAAAAAAAGGAAGCCAATGTAATTTTCACTCTCTTCCAGGACTGTGACCTTGGCATGGTAGGGGTGCTTGTGTGCCTCAATGATTTTTAAAGCCATTTTGTCTGGTTAATATGTGCTCTCGAGAGGGTTATCTAGAGCAATCTGGTCTCATTCAGACAAAAAACAATTAATAACCTGACTAATTGCAACATAAATGTAAATGTTACCATGAAGAAGGCTACTAGGAAAGGTGTTTGCCAGTTAGTGTGTGGTAGCCAGGTGAGTCAGTCTGAAAAAGCTGCATGGATTTACCACGTGGGCTCACCCTCCACAAGATAATGGGGCAAACCCAGGCGTACTAGATATTGACAACAGAAATTGATTTTTGGGACTTGGAACCAGGGAGGTCTAGTCAGACTCACTCTACATTCAGCATTGGTTCTGAAACCACACTCCATGATCGAGAGTGGTCTTTCTCTCAAACACAGGAGTTACTCCATAGGAGAAGCCTAGACTTATGTAAGAATACTCACAAGTATAGCTGGGTTTGATACCTGACGGTTGACTTCTTTTTTTATTTCAACCAACAATTTTTATTCCTTATATAACCCAAAATCACACAAGGAGTGCCTAAATGGGCTTTAACAGGCACTGTTTTCTGGCAGCCCCCCAGCCTTGATTCTCTAAGGCAGGGTGGAAAACTCCAGTCCTGGAGGGCTGCAGTGGCTGTAGGTTTTTGCTGTTAATTAACTTCTTTTGCCTTAATTTTAATTAACTTGATTCAGGCCCCTTAGTTGTTTATTTTTCTTTAATTAGCAGCCAAACAATAACGAGACACAAAACGAGCCACCACATGACCAGCTCACCTGTGCCCATCACACAATATCTGAAAATAAAGAAAAGTGAAGGTCTCAGTAAGGTTGATCTCTCAGGTCACCAAAACATTTTGGCGCTGTTCTTAGAAAAAACAGAAAATCAACAGTTTTGGAAATGTCTGCTGTGTCAGAATGAAAGCAGTAACAAGCCATAGAATTAAATAACAAGTTTAATTAACTGCAAGAATTGGCTTCTAATTAAGAAACTGGTTGGAGTGAAATTGGTTGGGAGTTTGAAGCCCCAATTTAGCTGGTCATCTGTTGACTTGTTTCACATCTGATTTCTGTTTGGCTGTCTTTTAATGAAGAATATAATTAATTCAGAGCACTGAATCCTTAAAAACTGGGCTACTAAAATGAAGGGAAAAGAATTAGCAGTGAAAGCTGGTCACTGATTAAGACAAGGGTTAGAATGAAAACATGCGACAACTGTGGCTGTGGCCCTCCAGGCCCAGAGTTTGACATCCGTGCTCTAACGAGACAAAAAAAAACTCCCAAAAAAACCTTGGACGGAAAAAAATGGATGCAATCTTTGGAAAGGTAATTCAGAGTGACCCCCTTCCAGCTAGGTTGGGCGTGCAATGGATGTCAAAAAAAAAATTGGGTAAATATAACACACAAACCAAAAGGAAGTAATCGTCTTTGCAGAACTAGATGGCCAATCTATCTTTTCCAGATCAGAAATACAGCACAATAGTACAAACACAGTGCTTCTCACCAAGTGACAACTCTCAAGGCAAAATGCAAACATAGATTATACCTCTCACTAAATGTAGAACTATCACATATAAGAATGCAGATTTGTTCAAAAATGTCAAAAATAAAGTAGAAACTAAATAACATAAATTAAAAAGATCAACATTTGTTAATCAGCTAATTGTAGAACCATGGCCAGATTGTAGAGAAGGAGTTTGACAAGTCGACACAATCAGAGTCCTGGAGACCTCTGCCAACTAGCTGCTTTCCCCCATTGGCCATTCTACAGCTAAGTCAGCTGGCCAATCCGATGAAAGGACCCTTATACCCAATGATACCATTACTCCTTTTTCTGGGGTGACTTTTCAGCTGACCTCCTCATTTTGTCTGCCGGACTGTGGGTAACCACAAAGAAGTCCTTATAACCGAACCAAGAGATTTGTGCATTTTTGAGAAAATGGGATAAAAACAGTTTTCTGGGATATTAAAATATTGCTATCAGAAACAAAAACAAGAGGGCTAAACTGCAAGCAAAGTCAAAACAGAAATTGCCTAGAGTCATTACAAAAAACTATGAGAATATCAACAGAACCAAAAAAACAAAGGCTATCGACCTTATCAAGTGGGAAGCTATAAGTTGTCAGCCAGAATACCTAGCCTGAGGTCAGGACTAACACTGATCAAGTTTAAAATCTGTAATACATAATCGATAAGCTGACACATTGTGTTGGGTTGTATAGCGGAGTCTTCATGATGCATAGTGTCTCTTGGGAGACATTCTTTATCAATGGAGCTGAGCCTCTAAAACAGCAGTGTGACAGTTAAAATTAAATAACAAAAATAGTAATATCTTTCCCAAATTAAACCATTTCAAAACACATATGCTCATGTTCCTCAAAAATAAAGCTTTAAGAATATTTACAAGCAGTGAAAAGAAAATATTTCTCTAAGACAAAAAATGTTTTCATTGGGATGTCTGGTTTTTAAAGCTTCTTAATGTTACTGTTATTTTCATGTATGCACTAAACAGGTATTCAGAGTGTTTGCCTCTTTAGAGAAATTGAGTTTGATGCTCAAAAAAAACCCATCTACTGATCGGTAGTCCTACTTTTACCTGGCGGATAAAACAGACATCTAGAGTTGGCATGAACTGAAGGAATGGTGTACCTAAATGCAAGATGTGAATTGTTGTTAAATTTCTGCGCTAGTTGTGGATAACGCATAATGAACAAGTTTTAACACAAGGTTGCTCATACAAATGTGTCAGGTACTAGAGCACCATGGGACAAAGGTCAATAATTGACTTTGTGGTTGTGTAACTGTTTTGTCTTGTAGGGTCCTATGGTGAACTATTTTCCATTTTATACTTTTTATTGTGTAGACCTTAATAAAATGTCATAATCCCATACAGTACACCTACCACTCTGTGGTTATAGAATTTTAATCAAATATTTTTAATCAGTGCATGATAATTTTTAGGAAAAGTGCTGAAGGTAACTAAAGGATTAACTAAATGTGGCTTAAAGCTTGAGCCTGAGAGAGTTGCCTCATCTTAGAGAAGACACCAGTGTAATTACTAAGGTTAAAATGAAGTAAATGAGTAATGAACACCCCCTTAAAAAGTGAGAACAGACTAGTGTGAAAGCCAAAACACAACTATTATTAAGCAGTGCTTAGATCAATGGGAAAAGCCTTAGGACACCCCTATTACAACAGTGTTTACAATAATGGAACAATTGACATGTATATGAAGCTACTGGTATCAGTGGTTGATTGGCTAAGATGATAGAATTCTACATATTAAGAGTCAGATGACGTGATGTATTAGATAAGGTAAAGGTAATAGAAATTAAGTACGTAAGTAAAAGTCATTTATAAAAAGCTTTTTTCAGACACATGTCACAAAGTGCTGTACAATAACATAAAAGAACAAGGAAGATATAATAAAAATAAAATAAAAGTAAAAATATACATTCAAAAACTACCCAAAAGCTTGTCTAAAAAGGTAACTCTTAAGCAAGGCTTTAAACTGTTCAACTGATTGCACCAATCTCAGTGCAGGAGGGAGACTGTTTCACACTGTAGGAGCATCTTCAGTCTGGAGGAAGGGACAGAAAGAAGGCCTTGTTGGTTGGATCTCAGGGCTCGACTAGTGGTGAAGGGGTGCAGGAAATCCACAATATATTGAGAAGCCTAACCATGCAGGGCTCTGTAAGTATGAAAATTTAATATTGTATCTACTGGAAGCCAATGCAAAGGGAATAAGAACGGAGTAATATGAGTCCACCTATGAAAGTGTGTTAAAAACCTGGCAGTTGCATTTTGAATGGTCTGAGGCAAGTTAAACCGGATTTGCTTAGATAGGTATAAACAGGGTTGCAAAAATCAATGCGTGATGAGAATGAAAGTATGAATAAGCATTTCCATCTCGACCTTAGAAACAACAGTCTTTAATGTGGATAAGAATCTCAAATGGAAAAAGCAGGAGTGACTAAGGATTTCAATTCAAGGATTGATCGAAAACAGCACCAAAGCTGGGATAGAGATACCTAAGTGAAGCCAGAAAGTTATGACAGCTTTTGACTAATTGCTGTTTGTAGGTCAGGAGGGTCAAAAATTAGAAGTTCTGTTTTCTGGGAGTTTAGCTGTAAGTTGTTGGCTAAGAGCCATTTATTAATCTTCATCAGACAATCAACAAGAAAAGCAAACTTTTATAGTTGTTGCCTCATAAAATGTTATCGGCATAGAAGTGATAAGAAATACCTTTAAAAGAATTGATAATATGAGCTAACAGTAGCATATATAACACAAAAAGAATAGGCCCAAGGACAGAACCCTGAGGCACCCAACAAGACAGCGAGGCTCTGACTGACTCGCCCACACGAACTGAAAAACTCTTATCAGCTAAATAGGACGAAAACCAGGCTATAGTTGAGCCAGTGATACCTACAGTGTGGGACAACCTATCTAAAAGGTTAAAAGCTGAACTATGATCAACACTACAAGCACAGAGCACTTGTCAGCGTCTATAGAAATTAGTAAGTCATTTGAGACTTTTAGTAGGGCCATCTCTCTGTGTAACGATTCTTTTGAAACCTTGATTGAAATGGGTCCAACATCATGTTTGTCTCAAGAAAGATGGCCAATTGTTGCACAACAACGTTTTCTGAAATTTTTGAAAAGAACATCAGTTTTGAGATGGGCCTAGTTATTTAAAATGGAGGGATCTAAATTAGGTTTATTCAACAGGGGGTGAACAACAGCATGTTTAAAATAACTGTGGGCACAACCAGAGTGAAAAGAGCAATTAAAAACAGATACTAGTCTAGGGCCAAAAGAGTTTAGAACTTTTAAAAACAAGACAGTTGGTAAAAAATCTGAGGAGCTAGAAGATGGCTTCATTTTCTTAATCAGAAAAATAAATCCTCACAAGAAAGTGGATTAAAAGAGTCAAGAATTGAAGTACTTGAGGGACTGGTGTCTAGAGTAGAAGGCATATGTGGAGAGATAGAGCTGCCAACCATGACTTTGCTAACAAAATAATTAAGAATACCATCACAGTCACTGTTTGAGAAGACTGGGATATTAGATGGAGCAAGTGAAACAATATTGGAAATTGTATCAAATAAAACTCAAGAGTTGTATTTATTCTTAGAAAAAAGATTAGAAAAATACAAAACTGTAGCTTCCCTCACCATGTTATTATATGTAAAATGCAGATCTTCAAAATGGAGACGGTGCACCTCTAAATTAGCGGCCTTCCTTAAACACTCAGCCTGTCGGCAGGTGAGTCTGGAATGCTATCATTCATAAAGAGAGATGTGTTAACAGCAAACATAGATCTTAATATAACGGGGGCAACAATGTTTAGAATGTTGGTACAGTAACCTTTAAAAGATTGAACCAAAAGGTCAATATTGTCGCTCACATCAGCAATACAAGTATTACTAAACATATCAGAAAATTGCGCAATCACAGTTTCATTGATAATATGAGCACAGCTCACCAGTTTGGGTTGAAAAGATTCCAAAATAAAGGAGAGATTAAAAGAAATACATTTTACATCACTAAAAGTTACATCCTTAGACATGACAGCTGTAATATTTGCACCATGAAAAAAATCAGGTCTAGTGAGTGCCATCCCATATGTGTGGGACTTAAAAGGTGCTGTGTGAAATTAAAAGCCTCAGTTACGCTCATAAAAACAGAGGCTGCACTGCACAAAGCGTCGTCAACATGGAGATTAAAATCACCAAGCAGTATGTATCGCCTTATCCAGCTCGATAATGGAGGTTAAGAAATCAGAAGTTTCAAATAAGAGTAAACTGATTGGGCCAGGAGAACGGTACATTAGAGCACAGTACAAGGCCTTCTGCCAATCAGCTTTCATCAACCGTAGTTCAAAGGACTTGTATGTGATGGTGCTGGCCAGATAGCCGTGGTGTGCTGACATACGAGCAATCTGGAGGAAAGAGTTCATTAAGATGAGTAAAGTCCATGTCTTGCTGTCAGGTCTCAGTCACAAACATAAAATCTAAAGATTCATTGCAGAACAGATCGCTAAAAAAGCCTTGTTTGAGATGGATCATGTGTTGAGCAGAGCCATCCTGACTGAGGACAAGGAGGGATTGGAGTCGGTCACTGCTGGAGCCTGGAGAACATCCCAGAGCACGGTGGTGTTTCTGCCACCCTGATCCCACCGGAGACTCATCCAGAGCCGTGAACAGGTGGGCGGTGTGACATAGCGGCCTCCATATCCACAGGGAGGTGAAAGAACAACACCACCCCGCTTCACCTGTATGCCGGCCCTGTTACCAGGAAGCAGTGGGGGAACCCTTTGCACGGCCGAGTGCTCTAGTGAAGGTGGAAGAAAGTTATTATTATTATTCCAACTTTGAAAAGCTGTCATTGCAATCCTAATATGGAGTAGCAAGAATCGGTCATATACAACAGCAGAAGAAACCCACAGGGCAACAGAAAGAATAAACAGGGCAACAGAAAGAATAAATGTGAACAAACGAGCAAATCATGCTGAATCGATGGCACTGCCAGGCACAGGTGCCAAGTAAATATAAAAGGGAATGAATTGTATTATTGATTGCTCACACCATGGACTGAGACATTTGTGCATATCTATGTTCAAGTAAAGAATATTTCTGCATTCTCATCTGAGTCTGTGACTGACTTCTTTGAAAACAGGCCAAAGATTTTTCCACAAATCAGGTATTTTAGCACTTTCTCATCCCTTCTCTTCTGTAACCACAAGCAATTAGACAGAGTAAAGGAACATGCAGGAGTTAATTTACACATTCAACTATGTTATTGACAATATGCCCAGATATACTGAAGAAACAGCATAAAATGCGAATGCTGGGAAACCATACTATTATAGCCTAAGTAGCAGTGCATCTTTGATCCATATAGGCATCTCTTGGCTGATCTTCAGTCTAGCTTGTTTTGCTACCACATGATCGTTGAATGAAGTACTGAAACAGGCCACATGCCTGAAACAGACTTGTCTTCATCATGGTTTTCTCTTCATGGCCAAATGGTGAGAGAGAGAAGTAGTTTCAAGGTAACCAACTGGCTATGGCTGTCCATAGTCCAGAGTTCAACAATTAAATAATAGACAGATATTGCTGAGCCTGTGGTATAGTGGGTCCGTGGCTCAGAATAAAAGACCAGTTTTTAAAATAAATAATCGCCATATTCACAGCTTAAAGAGGAGGCGTGGTAGTGTGGCTGGAGTGCTTCTCGGAAGCAATGTGGCGCGGGTGTTTCCTCGCTTAAGTGCACGGGTGAGGAATTGTCTGTATCCGTAATTGATGCCGGGAGCTGCTAATCGCCACACCTGTGCCATGTCCCCATTATAAACAGGAGAAGCGCGACTGTGGAGGGAGGGAAAAAAAAGATCCAAAGAAAGAACGGAGGCTAGAGGAGAAGGAAAGGGAAGCTGAGAGTCAGTGTGGGTGTGAGCAAACGAGCGAGGGCAGGCTGGCTGTAAAAAAGAAGGCAGATGGGAAGTGAGCCCTAGCAGGGTGTTTGGCCAGCACCTGGGGGCAGACGGATTGGGTCACTCATGCTGAGGAGCAGGAGTGACCATGATCGAGGACGCTGCTGTGGAAGGCAGCGGAAGTCAGAGGCTTGGGTGGTTGAAGCCCCAGTGTTAGCGCCCTGGTCACAGGGGGGAACCCAAATCTCAGTCTGGCATAGCCCTACGGAACCAGGGACCGAAAGGCTTCCAGACCAGAAGTAGGAAAAGGTCAGTTGCAAGTAGGGCAGCTCCCTTGGTGCATGGCGATAGGAGAAGCAGGGGAGTCGCCAGCTAAGGAAGGCACTGGGTTTTGTTTTTAAAGGACTGCCATTGTTTTAACCTCATTTTAATGGATTTATTTGATTTTAACCTCCACATTTTCACTGTTTTTAATGGGTTATTTATTTAACGAAGTATGGAGCACTGCACTTTATTTGGACACTTTTGTTTTTGGTTTTGACTGTTTTTAAAATAAAAGCACTTCTGCACTTTGCACCTTTCCCCTTGCTTCGTTGTGGTGTCCTCATTGTCCAACTCATCCGGCAAGCTGGACCCGCATCATCGCAGGGCCCCATTTATGTCAATCCACTTTGAAACACCATGTTTTCCTGTCTCTTTAAACAACTCTGTGTATTTCTTAAATAATTCATAATTTTGTATAGTTTGAACTTGTCACAGCACTCTGTGACTGTACTTAGTAAAGAAAAACTGAATAAAAATAATAACTGAAGTCAGAAGAGTGAAGAGAGACTAAGGTCCTTGAGAGGGGCCCCCATAAATGATACTGGGGCTTGTCTGGAAGTGACTACAGGGCTGGTTTTAAGCCTGAAAAGAGCCATGAAGGCAACTGAAGGCAGGGAGAGAGACCAAAGAGTTAGAAGGCAGACAAACTCTCCACCCCATAGACAGCGGTCAACAGGCTTTTGTTTCATATAGGCTGCCCGTTTTGATGCTTTCTCTGTTTATTTTTTATTTGTTCATCCCTATCTTGTCTTTGGTTATTGAATAAGTGAATATATTTTTGTACATGTTGGCTTCTTTGGCCTAATTCTGGATAAGAGGGACACTACAATGGGAACACATTTAATGACTTGGGTCATTTAATAAAAAACAGCGTAAAAAGCATTAGACAAATAACTAAACTAATGATTCAGTGCTTAGAAAATCAACACAATAATACCAATAACATCCCATTATATAATTACCTTATCAATTTGTAGCTCATTTCTCTCATGTCTGGTGTTTTCTCTGGCTTTTCTTTCTCAAAAACCTGCAAATATACAGTAGTTAACTGGCTATTTAAAAATGGCCCCATATGGACTTAAGTGAACACTACAAAGGACTTGCACCCCATACAGTGCAATAATGAAGAAAGCAATCCAACAACTCTAATAAAGCATATTATGGACAATGTCTACCTGATAGGAAAATGATTTTTACCAGCAAGGACACAGTAATACAGACATTAGGCTTGAAGTTATTTGCATCCACAGACGTCCCTGAATGTGAATGCTCTTTTGGGGTGCACTCCATCACCCAAACAGATGGCTGTCGGAAGAGTAAATTATAAACCATAATTGTGTTGATCGGAACACCTGGCAGTAAACACTAAGAAAAATGGCATTGTGCAAGGTCAAAGCTAATTGATTATTGACCTGTTTAATAGTTAGTGGCATTCTCATTTATCAATGGCAACAATAAAGATGATTCCAGTTCGAGTTTGTTTTCAGAAAACATACCAAAAAAGGTCATAAGAGTATTTTAAATAGAGCCATGTCACAGTCAGTAATATCCCTCAGTAAACAAGCTTTTTATTGACACTTTCAGTCAACTATTCAGTATAAAAATGCTCAAGAGTATAATTATACTGACAGATATCCCATTATAGGGTTTGACGATTTGAAAAGTATGATATTTTCTGTAGTAGCATGGATAGGAAATACATCTCTGTCAGACTGTGATGTAGGTATCAATATCTAAGCCACATTATATGATTCCTCACCCACAAGTTAAAAAAACCCTCCTTGCACTTATATGCACTTCTAGAAAGTTAATGCAGGCTATGCAATTAACTCAGACCCCTGCTGTCACAACATGCTGTATGCATTTTGTGAAAGATGTTTTAATCACATCACCACTTCGATATTTGATTACAATCTGGCTTACCTGTCAAAATGACAGCACACAATTGCTACCTGCCTGGATAAGAGAAGGCTTCTCTAAAGGTTGGTTAACTGCTAGTGATTGCCCAGTTTTTTATTCTGCCACACCCTACAATTTGTGCTGTCACTCACAAGTGCAGGAGAAGCATGGCAGGCAGACAGGCAGTATAGGAGTGATGCAAAGCAAAAGAAGGATGACTGGAGCAGGACCAAATTTTGATAGTCTAACAATACATAAAGCATAAATGGCAAGGTGGCACAGTTAAGATTTTTTTTTTGTTTTCATTACCTGATCTTGTCTGATGGTCCGTGCAGTTCTTCATAAGCCTCTGGCCAAGTCTAATAGCTCAGCACAAACGATACATAAAATTTTCCCCACTCTGAAACGCATGACTTGCTCTACGCCATGTGTTGGCACTTTTTCTAGGTAAACCCACTGGAGACCCCATTAGACATGTTTTAAAAGGAACAGCAGAGTCTTTAAAAGGCTAATGGCTCATAACACCAAGTACACATGAAAATCTCAACCTCATTAAAATGCCATCAATAACAAAAGGAAAAATATATATCATCTTTTACCTTCTGTGCAACAAATGTAGTGAGTAAATCGGAATCTTTACTGCTAAAAAAAAATCCATTGTGTATTTATCTATTCCTCACACCCTTATATTTGACAACATACAAACTAATATTTGAGAAAACATATTGCACATGTGATTGAATATCTTCCTATTTACAGAGTGGATACCAGGTGTCTGCGTGCCACTTTTGAAATTTCATGTTTTGTTGATGTATTTCTCCTCCGTACCTTCAGGAGGCGCTCTCTTGGTCACAGGCATATTTCACCATGGTGTGCAAAGAAGCATCTTGGGCAGGGCCATCTTAACGCATGGGCACGCTGGGCAGTTGCCCGGGGGCCCCATGCTAATCTATGTATGTTGTGACTTGCTGTCAATAAATAAATACTATTCTATACTAAACTATTAATATTTGTTATTGTGTTACAAGTGAACATTGGTGATCGCCTGTTTTAGTATCACAGTCACCTCTGCAAACTCATTTGCATGTATGTGTGCGAATCTCACACACTACATAACGTAAAAGCGTACAACTCCCTAAACTAACTTTACTCTCTCTGCTGTTCTTTTTCTGGTTTTCTGTGTCGCCGATCTGCGCCACCACCACCTGATCAAAGCATCGTGATAACACTACATTGATGGATTGAAGGCCAGAGGTCCACACGACTATCATCATCAAATTCTTCCATGTGAAGCCTGAAAACCATGAGGACTGATTGAGATCATTTATGTTGGGTAGAATGCCTAGACGGGGCCGGGTGGTCTTGTGGCCTCGGAACTCCTGCAGGTTTTATTAATTTTCTCCAGCTGTCTGGAGTTTTTTTTTTTTGTTTTTTCTGTCCTCCCTGGCCATCGGACCTTACTTTTATTCTATATCACTTAGTATTGGCTAATTTTATTTTTAGATATTTTTTTTTCTCTTCCTTCATCCTGTAAAGCACTTTGAGCTACATCATTTGTATGAAAATCCATCTATCCATTATCCAACTCGCTATATACTAACTACAGGGTCACAGGGGTCTGCTGGAGCCAATCCTAGCCAACACAGGGTGCAAGGCAGGAAACACCGCAGCTTGTATGAAAATGTGCTATATAAATAAATGTTCTTGTATGTATTAATATCACGTCAACTCAATTCTCTGCAAAGAAATTTTGCAAATGTTTGTGCTGAACACTTGATTAATAAGATAGATAGATAGATAGATAGATAGATAGATAGATAGATACTTTATTAATCCCAAGGGGAAATTCACAAATAATTCATAGTAATTTCATGCTGTGCCATCTCCGTCTATCTGGTTTACCAATTGAATATCATTTATATGTTGAAATTTTTGTGTTTTTCAAAGCTTATGTTATATTGTTCAAACATTTGTGTTGATTAATCTTTGCTGTTTTTTAATGTTTAAACACTGATTTTGTTGGAAGTACCAATATAATAAATATAGATTTTATTGACCATTTACATTTTTATTCCTGTAAGTGGTTGTGGAGGTAGGGGCCCCAGTGCACTGCCTTGTCCTATTATGCTGTTAAGATGGCCCTGGTCTCAAGGCGTCTTTTCTGCCCACTGCTATCAGGCAATTCAATGCTTCCATCTGATGTACTTGTTACTTTTATTTATTTATTTATCAATTGGCTGTCCTGTGAGTCTGTATTCTTCTGTTTTATGTGTCTGCTGCTGTATGTATTTGAATTTCCCCTTAGTAATGTTTTGTTGATGTATATCTCCTATCTAATCTATATCCAGAAATTTAAACAAATCAAGTCAGAACTTTTCCACCTTTAATAATCTTGAAGCAAATCAAGCGAGAATTTTCAATATTTAATAATCTTGAAACCACTTGTACTCACAATTTTCAGTCAATACCCACAGCTCATGACCATAGGTGAGGACTAGGGTATATTGTAGATCAACCGGTAAGTGGAAAGTTTTGTCTTTCAACTCAGCACATACTTGAGCTCCTCCAGTTTAATGGTCTGATGAATGAGATTGGAAGTACAAGTGGCAGAAATGTGGTTTCTTCACAGGGAGACTAAGCTGACACTTCAGGATTGCGTGAGATGCTCATCGACTCAGAGTCAAGTTGCTGCTCCTCCAGATTTAGTGGAGCCAGTTGAAGAGGTTTGGGTATGTGGTAAGGATGGCTCCTCGACGGCTCCCCTTAGAGCTGCTCTGGGCATGTCCTACTGGGTAAAGACCCTGAGGCATTCACAGGACACACTGAGATGGATTATATTTCTTGTCTGGTTTGGGAATGCCTTGGAATTGCCCATGGAGAGCTGGATTCTGTAGGTGGGGAAAGGGAAGTCTAGGTTGACTTGCTTGGCCTTCTGTCACTGTGACCTTCACCGGGAAAAGTAATTTCAGAAAATGAGATGTTCTAAGATGAGAACAAATATATTTAAGTCATACAGTTTTCTAATCCAGCCGAGGGTGTGGCTGGAGCCTATAGTGCAGCTTACGAACACCGTAGTCTGGGTGCCAGTTCATCGCAGAGCACACACACACACACACACACACACACACACACTAAACACACATTAGGGCACATTTAACATTGCCAATTCTCCTAACCTGAACAACATCTTTGGACAGCGGTTGGAAACTGGAGCACCCAGAGGAAACCCATGCAGACATGGGGAAAGCATGCAAACTCCACACAGGGAGGACCCTGGACATGAACCCTGGTCTTCTTACTGCTAGGACACTGTGCCACAGTAAGTAAATGTTTTCACCTTTAAATATCCTGAAACAAAGCAATTACATAGGAAAAATAATTAAAAATAAAAATCCTTACTTTTGTTGGTTGTGTAAGTGTGCACATGTCTACTAAATATTGGTAGAAAAGGAGCATAGACCATCACTCCCACTCCAAATTATTTTGTTTAAATATAAAACTGTTTTTTTTGTGTTTATAAGTTGAATTTGTTAGGGCTGGTTTATACTTCACTTTCAGAATGCGTATGCACATTCATCATGGCTATCATGCGTTCCCAGCATTCATTTGACGTATCTTCTAAGCACGTCCTCAGAAATTAAAACGACTCGTGTGTGAGTTGCAGTACTAGCAAAAAATCGGGGGGCACAGTGTGAGCAAGTTGGAGCATGATGTCAAAGTCTCAGCTTACTATGTCCATGTCTCAGAAAGCCACTTTGCTGATCCTACAGGATCAATGTGCAAGCTTTGATGTTTGATGAATGGCTCGATGTAGTGAAGAAAAATGCTGACATACAAATAAATTTGTGATGCTTTTATATACAAGCACTGCATATTTCCCATCGTAATGATGCAATCTCACATACCATCTTTTGTGCCGTCTTTTTTTTTTTTTTGCACCTTCACAACAGCATCAGAATGTACGGCAGTGCATTTCAGCTACAGAGAAAAAAGGACACAGTGAAAAGGTTTGTTTTGTTATTAAAGTAGAAATTTTAGGTTTAATCTCAAAATTTCCACTTTAATGTCGTTGTTTATTTTGTCATTAAAGTAGAATGTCATAAACGTCATCTTAAAACTGACCCTGTTGCTAATCGCTATGTGCTTCTGGGCCTTCCTCCTGAACTGACAGCATCAGCAAGCAGCAATCGCCACACATTACATTTATGACATTCCAGCTCTCTGCACATTTAGAATTCTTTTATTTATACCTAAGATGATAAAATGCATTAAAGTATCCTTATTACATTTTACAGCTAAATCGTTAACTTTGTTCAAATAATAAATACTGTTAATAGTTCCATATATGGAGGCAGCACGGTTGCGGAGTGGTAATGTCGTTGCCTTGCAGGGAGTCACGTCCCTGGTGTTCCCTGTCTGGAGTTTGCATGATTCCCTGGTAGGTTTTCACAATGTGCTCTGGTTTCCTTACAAAGACATGCAGAATTGGAGATTTGGTGACGCGAAAATAACAGTAGTGGATGTGAGTGCTTGTGTTACAATGAGCTGATTCCCCATCCAGGGATTATTTCTGCCTCATGGTCGATGCATGCTGGAATGGGAACGTCCCTGGATTGATGCATGTAATCATTAAACATCCATCCTTTTCACAGATATTGTGGCAAGGTGTCCTTGGAACTTAATGGATGTTTCAGGCAAGTCACACCGCAGGGAACCCAAAGATTTTCTCACCGTGATGATACCTCACACTGCCACCTGGTGAAATCTTCCATATTGACGTAAAATATGCGCACAAGTATAAACAGTACACCGCCTGCGTAGCAGACACATCCGTAGAGGCATGCATTGTGTCGCGTGAAGTATAAACCCGGCCTTATAAGTTACTGTATTGTATTAGCATGACTTCCCATCATTCACAATACTTAAGATTATAGACCCGTTTATAGAATCCAAAATGGCTAGTAGTCATTATTTCTTATGTACTGTATCCTAAAAGATTATATTCTATTTACTGTAATTAGCTTGTGCTTCAAAATTCATCCTCGGCACTTCCTTTCCATGTGTACAAACATTTCATTCATATCTGATGTAATCAGAATGTAATTTCCTTACTTCACAAACTCCAATTTCATTTAAACCATTACTTTCCAGAAGCACATTTTGCTTTAATTCTAGCAGTAAGTCTGTTCTGATAAGTCCTTATCAATTTAGCACAAATGGCTTACACAGGTTCAGTCTCAGTCACATACCTCTTTAGGTGAATGTACAGACTTTTCTACAGGATTGATGTACTGCCCCTATCATAGCCATTTCAAGAGACTGATCTGTTTTCAAAGCGTCTCTGTGTGCGTTGGATCACTGTTGACATGAAAGGTAATTATTTTTTAAATCCTGCCGAAGCAAGCAAGGTTTGCATCAAAATATCTTAAAAACATTTGGAGATATTCACCCCCGACCAGCTCGGCCTCATTGAAACCCTGTTCCTGCTGGTGCACAGCATGACACTCCCACCAGCACACTAGACAGTAGTTATTGTGTTTATTAGATGAGCTAGGCTGCTTTGTACTAAACATACCTTTTGGAATTAAACCCAAAAATACTACTTCATCCTCATCAGGCTATAAGACATTTTTACATGTAGATATGCACGTTTTTCATATTTCTGTCTTCCTGCAAAAAAAATAAGGGCTTAGGCAAAAGATTTGGGGGCAAAATGCTTTCTGTTTTGCCTCCCAGTTTCAACACCTGAAATGTGTGGAGAATTCACAAAATTGTTGTAATATGTGGGCATAAGAGCCAAATCCTTTAAGTTAATGTTTATGGTAAATTTTCCTTTGCTTAGCTTGAACTTGAAAATAATATAGTTTAACACAGATAACAGAAGCTTCAGTTTGACCCCCTATAAGTTATAGAAAATGAAATGTTCATAATCTTCACTCTGTGTGACAGTAGAATAGCCCATAGATTGAAGTTGGACAGCTGAAAAGAAATATTCATGGTCAGACAGATAGGCATTAAGGGCATATGGTGTTCTGACTGTTGCATAGAATGATGCACAGAAACCTTAAGAAATTTAACCTAGATACAGGGTGAGTCAAAATAAAGTTAACATTTGAATGGCGGAAACAATTTATTCACAAAACCTACTTCATATATGCAATCTGTTTGCCATCATGTTCAACACACAAAAACCAATGAGCAACAGTACCATCTAAAGCCCGGACACACATTTCGCAGGGAAAAGATGATACCACAGTCTGTATTCTGTCCTTCAGGCCATTGAAATCACAAACTTTCCAGCTTATACACACGCGCTCCTTCACCATACCCCATAACCAGAAATCACAGGATGTCAAATCAAGGGAGTGTGGAGGCCATGGCAATGGTCCACCATGACCTATTCATCGACCTGGATAGTCCCGCAAGTCATACTAGTACTGAAATGCCTATCTGGTAGCTGCATCTGAACTATTTTGAACTATTTGGAAACCTTAGTCGAACACAGAAGGTAATTTCCATGTACTATCTTTACGTCCAGCAGTTCCTTTAACGTTGCCATTGGTTTTTTGTAGTCACTATGATAAGCTTTCTTCTTGCACAGTTATCTTTCTTGCAGTATCCTGGTAGTATCAGTCTTTCTCCATATTTGGAAGAAGGTGATTACAGTATTCTATATTAAATGAAATGTTTTCAAAATTTGCCTCCCACACTGATTTGCACCTTTTAGCAGTAAGTTACTTTTGCATCTTCTCTGAAGCCATTTTCTGGAGTGAATTCTACCAGATTGTTTAGTAAATGACCTAGAAATGCACAGCATACGACATCACTGAACATCTGTATAAAGGTCATGTTGTGCAAAAAGAGTTGTTTCTTTAAGTAGTGTTAAAGTCAAACAAATTTAGTGCTTTTGACATTGTGCCTGCAAGTTTGAGGTTTGACATTTGCTTTGATAATTATGTTTTCTGACTTCCTGGGGCCTCATGCATAACGCTGTGCAAAGAATTCACACTAAAACATGGCGTATGGACAAAAGTGGAAATGTGCATATGCACAAAAAAATCCACATTCGTAAATCTGTGCATACACCAACTTCCACATTCTTCCGCTCCATAAATCCCAGTCATTGTGAAAAGTAATGCACGTGCCTGCTGTCCCGTCCCCTCTCCTCCCAGAATTACGCCTCTTTGAATATACAAATCAATATAAATAGCCATTAAGCTCAGCGGTCTGTGAAGGCAATGGCAAAAGCACTGGGAAAATATAAGAATTCCAGCGAGTGAAGGCGAGAAAAAAAAACGTACTATTTGTTGGCTTAAACAGTGATATAAAAAACAAAAGGAAGTTGATTGAGTGACATAGATTGTCAGAGAAACTGAGAAGATTCAAGTGTTCACAAAGTCACACAGTGCCCGACATAAAAAAGATGTCAGATATCAAAGTCGCCTGAAAAGGTGAGTTGTAGCCCACTGTCTGAGTGTCATATGAAAGCTTATTAGGGTACAGAGAAAAGAAAAAAAATAGGGACACAGTGGGAAAAAAGCTTGCAATGTCAACTTTAATCTCGAAATTTCCACTTTAATCATGTAGTTTATTTTGTCATTAAAGTAGAACGTCATAAACTTCATCTTACAATCTTTAATTTATTAGTTTCTCAAATACCATTGTAACTAAAATAGCACATTGAATGCTTTGTTTTGTATTTGATCTTCTATGTGCTCTATGTGTGTAAATCACTACTTGCTTCTTAAACAGGCTTTCTCTTCCTCCAACAGGACACAGAATCCATTACAAGCTCTCTGAATAATTTAAATACTGAGATGTATACTTGATATCATTTTCATAATAATAGGAATTAAAGCATGTTATTAAACATGGGAATACGGTGGTGTAGTGATAGTGACTAGCTGGCGCCCTATGCAGATTATTTATGCATCCCACAAGATGCTTGCTGCGCCGTGCGTGACCTTCGATGAAATAATTTATTGCAGCAGTACTGTCTCTTTCAAACTTACTAACCCCCAATTCCTGTCATTCCTTTACTTTCTCCAAGTACCCAATCACCACACAATTAGCTCAGTAATAGATGTCAAGCCATCTGTAAGCTTAGAACACCGATTCTTCAAAACTTTGAAAGAACACTGAAATATCTTCGTAGTACATGTTTAATTAATCTATACATCTATCCATCCAGTGTTGCGCCAGCCCCAGCAAGAATACAGCACGTAGCAGGAACAATCCTTGAACGGGGCGCCAGCTCGTTGCTAGCATTGCAACACTGTGTCCTCACATGTTTAATTATTAACAATATAGATTATTTAAATGATGTTAAAATTTTATCTGTATAATGTAATAAACATTTTGCAGCATTTCATCTAAAAAATGATACTGTCATCATATGTAAATATGTGTTTTATAAAGTGGCTCAGGTTGTGCAATATTATAACTGTATCGCAAGTCTACAGTGAGGTGATTGTACTAATTGTACTAAGTACAAACAGTTCTACAAGGAGCACTTGATTTACTGATTGAGTGTGTTTAAAGTTCTTGGGATGAAACTGTTTCTGAACCACGAGGTCCATACAGGAAAGGCTCTTAAGCGTTTGCCGTATGAGAGCAGTTTAAATAGACAGCATGGCTGAGGCAGCTTGTGCTTCCACACTCAGATACAGTGGGATAAATTCTCTGAGTGGTGTATTGAGAGGAACAACACTAAAGCAGCTATGATATTTGGAATAGTTTGGCCATTCTATGAACCATTATATTATTACAGGATAATTACAATCAGATGCCTTAAACTAATAAACAATATGTGGTTAATTAGCGTATTTGATAAAGGTACTTCAGGGATGTGGATCTAAAAAAGAAAGGGAAACCACACTGGAACAAAAGCACTGCTTTGACACTGGGTGCTGCCAGTTTGCAAAACCGAGCAGAGAACTTACATATGGCAAGGATTTAGCTGGCATGAAAATGTGCGTGGCTTTACCTCAGGTTTAGTTTTTATACATCGCGATGTGAGCATGGAAACGGGTGTTTGCAACATTTTTGTGTGTACACACGATTATGCGTGAGGCCCCTGGTGATTCATTTTTTCCATTTAATTTCTTATCTTCTGGTCCATACGAAAATAATTCCTGCCTTTCTCTCATTCTGGCAGAACATTTTATTAGCTTCTTGCTGATTATTACAGACAATTCCCACCAAACAAACTACCTGTTTAATGACCGTGCAGACATGATCAGCTCTCGGAGCAATCGGTATTGTATGCTGTATGAGAACTTTGGTTATGGAAATGGAAACATGCCGTCTCTGCTTCAAGCAACTTATCTCGCATCACCCTTTCTCAGTCTCAGTCTTGTTTTCCTTAGGTCAGTATTCACTATACTAGCATTCACAATCTCCAAGACAACAGATTTCGTCTAATAATTTGTACTTTATTGTACACTCCATAGTACAAGATGTCAGAGGAAAGCCAAAAAAGCAACTGTATCTGGGAGTTTAAAGAACACACTAAGCCAGTGACATAAGAAAAGGGTCTTCAGGAAATACTTACTACATACTATCAACACTCGTGAACAGTACTAATTGACACCTTTTCTCTATGCCTTCCTGCATAACTACTTATACCATTTTTACATAGAGACCACAAAAAATATTGCAGTTTTACATGGGAAGAATAAATAAATGTTAGAGTATTATGACTATGTTTTGTTTCAAATTTTTATCTTGTATTCTTTACAGATTCCTGCAATTAAAATATGATTAATTATTTGTAATCTTATTTCTTAGATTCATTTTAATTAACTAAATACATTTTATTAATCAAGTTCTTTGAGTTTCCAGGGTTTTTCTCTACAGTTTGCCACTTAATTCTTTTGTTTTGAATTAACATTGTCTTGTTTCATGGATTAATTCTTGCTAATTTAATAAACTTTTTTAAATTAAGTTCTTTGAGTGTCCAGTGTTTTTTCTCTACAGTTTCCCTTCCCCTTTGTAGTTTGGTTACAAACTCATAACAGCCCTGACTAAATGCACGTCCATAACACGCCATGCACACCAATCAAATGTACTTCTCTCAGGTGTTACAATCAAGTGCACTCAAAACAGCAATTGAGAGTGAGGCCTCCAAAAGACCCACAAAACCAGGCCAAAGTCTTCAACCTCACTCCAGACTCTATTGACAGGCTTTGGCCTGCCCAAGACCCAAAAATGAAGAATAGGTTTTTAAAGATCAAAATACTTTAAATATTCCAACTGTGGCAGTAGGGAGCGCTAGTGCTCCCTTGAACCCTCAGGTAGAACTCCAGACACCGGGTAAAAGTCCAATACTTTTTATTTTGTTCTTCAGTGCACCAAGCACCCTCCACACTACTCATATAATAAACCAACAATAATAAACACAATAAACTCTTCTAACAATCCTCCTCCTCCTCGCCCAGACACTTGCTCCTCTACCTCCCAGCTCAGCTCGGTGTCTGGACTGAGGCACCGTCCTTTTATAGCCCCTGACCAGGAGGTGTTCCTGTCCCAACAGTCCACAGCTCCTTATTCCTTCCGGGTCAGGGCAAACAGTCCTTTTCTTCAACCCGGCAGCACGTCATTTCTTCCCTTCACGTGACCGTGACGTACTCCCGGGTCATACGGCATCACAGAGCCCATAAGCCCCCCCACAGCGACTCCTGGTGGTCCCCAAGGTATCCAGCAGGGCTGTGTATAAACACTACAAAGTCCATAAGGCCCTGCTGGACCTCGGGGCACGATCCTGCTGTCGGGAGAGCTCCTCCTGGCGGCCTGGGGGTGAGGACCGGCATGGGAAGCCGGCAGTCCTCCACACAACATATACCAAAAGGCAAAATATGGCAAAAAAGCGAAAAATAGCAAAAAGCAAGAGTCAAAAGGCAAATGTTTGTCAAAAAGGAGAGCTCAAAAAAACAAATCCTTGTCCGAAATTCAGAAATTGTTAAACCAAGACAGAAGCAAAAAATTAAAACACCAGAAAAAGATGATACAATACTTGATAAAAACAATGCACCAAACCCAACATCAAAATGTTCTCACTGACCTCGATTTACTTTGTAAATAAAAATACTGTACAATTAGAACAGCAGTGTAGCCAAGGCAGTCAGCATTACAAAAAGCAAAAAGTCTAAAATCAAAGAGTACATATTACTTTAGAATATTTAAAATAAGAGCTTTATTAGCTTGCCTGCATAGCTTTGCAGTGTACAGTATTACGTGTGAAGACACTGAGACACACAACGTCCCAAAAAACACACATTTTTATTATTTTCCTTCTGCACACACAATGCACAAACCATAAGGCTCAGTCCTTTCCCTTCTTCTCTCTTTTCTTTCTTTTTATCTTCTCTTCTGCCGCCTCCACTCCTCTCTGAATGGAGTGAGGTGGCCCCTTGTATATTGCCCCCGGATATGCTCTAGGTGTCACCTGATGATTTTCCTGCAGCACTTCTGCACATCAGTCCAAGGCTCCGGGATTGTCCAAGTGCTCCCTGGCGGTGGGCTCAGTCCCCAACAGGATTAAGCTGTAGTCCTGTGGAACCGATGTGAAACTGGTGGGCTGCCCTCTCGTGTCCCTGTGAAGATATTGCCTCTCTCCTTGTCCTTCTGCTCTCCAGGCGTCCCGGTGGGGCAAGGTCCCAGGTCGTCTGTCATATACACAATGATGATTATAAGTTATTTGTCTTACTGGCTATTGCTGGTAATGAACTGAAAACTTTTGTTGGCCTTCCAAATGAACAAAACTGTTGGGAAAACTTAGAACTATTAGCAGTCATGATGAAGTCACACATTAATTGCACGTTTTGTTCATTTGAACAGATTAACCATATCAAATTGCAGTTCTTTCAAAGTTCACTGTGGCATAGCTAACTTTATATTACATTCTGAAACTCTAAATGAATAAAATGAATATTTACTAACAGGCATTGTAGTAACTTTATTAATGTTGTCATCTCATTAATTTAACTACTGTCACACATGCGTGTTTAGGAGACAACTAAAGGGCTTGAGTACATGTAATCCCACTCTGGTCCAGGGGGTGGCGAAGTGCACTAATTCTCCCTCTGGATCTTTTACAGACCATTCTAGAGAAATCCCGCCTGGCTCTGGTGCAGCCAATGACATCACTTCTGGTTCCAGTCCTGATGACATCACTTCCCCTACTGGCCTTTAATGCTACCGTCTTGTGGATAATAAGGCAGTTTTGTTTTGGACTTGATTCTGTGAACATGTCAATGTATTTGTACCACCACCTACTCAAAGCTTCATGATGCTCCAACAATGATGGACGGATTAAAAGGCAGAAGTCTACGTGACCATCTTCATCAAGCCCTTCCGTGAGAACCCTAAATCCAAAGAGGACTGTTTCATTTATGTTAGGTAGAATGCCCAGAGGGGACTGGGTGGTCTTATGGTCTGGAATCCCTACAGCTTTTATTTTCTCCAGCCGTCTGGAGTTTTTTTGTTTTTTCTGTCCCCCCTGGCCATTGAACCTTACTTTTATTCGATGTTAATTAATGTTGACTTATTTTGTTTTCTTATTGTGTCTTTCATTTTTCTATTCTTTAATATGTAAAGCACTTTGAGCTACTGTTTGTATGAAAATGTGCTATATAAATAAATGTTGTTGTTGTTGTTATTTGCAACTGTTTTGGAGCCGGGAAAAATGATACGGGTGGCTGCCCCAAACCTTCGCGATGTCTGATAATCATTCTTCTAACAATACATACTTTTAGAATCTAGTTCATTCAAGAATCCATTTTGAAATCACATTCCTTCTCCTTCCCTTTTCTGAACATTTTTTTTTCTTTAAATGAACATTGAACTCAGATTTCAAAGCTGTGCAATTATATTTTTACATTCTTGCAACCTGCAGCAGTACAAACTTTTGAAAGCGAATAAATTTGTATACTGATTTGCATAACAAGTGGTTGTGATTTCCTGTTAATTTTAAACAATAATACACTTGAATTCTTATGCACAGTATTAATGTGATTATTTTGAAATACTAACAGTTAGTAAAGAGAGTTAGTTTAATATGTGCTGTAGCTTTTTCATGTTGGTCTAGCCTTGATAACATCTCCACTGCCTGAAATAATAGGGTGTGAAGTGTAATGGATCGCCCTCTCTAGTCTTTAGGGATACGATTGTTACAGCATGACAGAGATTACACAAAAAGATGCCAGCCAGAATGACTGTCAGAAAACAAGCAAGTACCAGAAAAGCACTTTAAAGAATAGATAGTGTGAGAAACATAAAAGGCAATACAAAACTCAAAGTATAATATGGTCCTTGATCAATTATTGCAAATTTGAATTTTAATTAAGCTCTTAAAAGGATTTTGAGTTGTATTTAGATTAAACTTAAAAACACTGCCAGCACAGCATCAGTCTGATAAATGTGCAAGTTCATTTAACACCAACATCCATGTTTCCAGCAATAGCTACAGTAAGCAGGGGACCTGATTCTCTAAACAACAAAATTTAAATAACTGAACAATAAAAATGAAGAGCAGAAGCACAAATAAAGAAAAGTGCTGTTAAACATTAGCAGAACCTGACACACCTCTTCTAACTTTTCAGGAGTGGAAGAAAAAAAGAGTCCATTAAGAGAGGCTCCCTCACAGATATAGTAATGCTGCTCTGTTTAATGCTGTTTTGGAATTACGCTTTTTTATTTTGAATTCTAATTTTTCATTGATTCACTTTGTAGTCACATAAAAGCGTGGTTTTAGCGAAAATGACGCTTTTCGCTGCAATCGCACGACTTGATTAAATACTCACATGTAGTCTTTTGCCGCATTTCATATCAGTGCAGTACAGTACATTATGTAAGCCTGCTGCGTCACTGTTCATTTATGATTGGTCATCAACATTATTGTGTAAGGATATAAACATAACATTTTACTTTACTGTAATAAATAACAATTATCCCTTTTTAGTTTTAAAATGAGAGGTTGCAAAGAAAAAGAAAGTACAGTGACAAGAAAAGGCATTTCGCTGGAAACTAAGATGCAGGTGAACGTCAAATTGATATTGGCACTGCATTAAATTTGTCAACTTCAACAATATGGACAATTTTAAAAAATAAAGAGAAAATCGTATCATCAGCAACTACAACCACAATGGCTTCTGCAACAAAAATTACCCGTTCCAGAAGCAATGTGATTGAGGGAATGGAAAAACGACTTTCCATCTGGATTGACAATGAAGTCAAACACAATATGCCATTAAGTCAAGCAATCATAATGGAAAAAGCAAGATCAATTTTTAACCACATTCAAAATGAAAAAGACGACACCAGTGAAAATTTCATAGCTAGTCGAGGATGGTTCCATTGATTTAAAAACAGAAACAATCTTCATAACATACAGATTACTGGAGATGTGGCAAGTGGAGATACAGAAGCAGCTGCTGCATTTCCAGCAACATTAAGAACCATCATTGAAAGAAGAAATTGTCCTGCTGAATTAGTTTTCAATGCTGATGAAACTAGCCTTTTTTGGAAGAGAATGCCAAAACGTACATTTTTATCCTGCGAAGAAAAGTGAGCATCAGGATTAGCTGCAAAATTTCGTTTAACAATTCTTCTGGGTGGTAACGCTAATGGAGACTTTAAATTAAAACCATTGCTTGTTTATCATTCGAAAACCCCAATGAAGGGAATTTCAATATCATCTTTACCTGTAATTTGGGAGTCAACTAAAAAATCTTGAATCACTATGAACATTTTCCAGAATTGGTTTACCGAACAGTTTTGCCTGTCAGTAAAACGCTACTGTGAATTTAAAAAACTAGAACCGAAAGCTTTACTTTTAATTGACAATGCTTCAAGCCATCCAACGCATTTAACCAACTTAACATGCATTCCAGTAGAAATGTTTTTTCTGCCACCAAATACAACTTTGTTGATCCAGCCAATGAATCAAGGCATAGTATCGAATTTTAAAGCTTATTATCTGCGCCGGACATTTCAAAAACTGATTGATAAAATCGATGGAGAAGATAAACAATCCATTAGAGATTTTTGGAAAAACTACAATATAATAAATGCTGTAGGTGATATTGGTCTCATCCGTTGCGAGAGATGGATGTCTGAAACGGAGCTCAGCTAGCAGTGGTGTTATTTTTCATATTATCTTCTTTTTATCTTTAGATATCCTGTACTTATCCAACCTGAGGGTACTACTACAGTATATGCAAGCATATATAAAGTGGCCAACAAGAAAGGGGTTCAGAAAGAAATAAAAGAAACGAAAACTAAAGCAACATACAAGCTCAGATAGGCAAGTCCAAGTCCAAGCTCAAGCTACGGCCTTTCAGAGACTGACCCGGATCAGATGGGCGAAAGCCCAGACTCCTCGGGACCACGGTCTGCTACATCGTCTCCGGCTGAGAGCGAAATGGGAAGCAGATGTACGAGTGCGAGTGACGCAGATAGCTCGTCAATTGGAGAAGATCATCTGAAACTGGAAAAGGCCTTGCAGTCCGCGCTTTCAACTACTCCACGCGAGCCGGCAACACTGGCTGCAATAGAGCCAACCGCCTCACCTATGGTGCATGAAAGCAGAAATGATCTGTCTGAACTGAAGGTCATGATCGCTGAGCTCAAGTAAGAGATAAAGAAAGATATAAAGAAAAGCGAGAAGGCAAATGAGAAGCTGTGACAGAAAGGCAAATGAGAAGCTGTGACAGGAGCAGCAGCAGGATAATAAAGACTTGGAGAAAAGCATATGTATTCGCTTTGAGGCAGTCTTTAAAGATATGCTGGGTAAAATTGAAGAGCACATTCACGAAACCTCGTCTAAACTGAGCACACTTGCTGATCAACTGGAGGATGTCAAGGAGACATTCACGACTCAGATTGAAACAGCCGAAAATCTAGTTGCCAGTGCTGAACAAAAAGCAACAACTGCCAACTCCGAATGCAAAAAACTCTGAGACAGACTTGCTGCTTTGGAAGATGGAAGCAGGAGGAATAATATTAGAATCGAAGGTCTACCTGAGAATCGAGAAAGTCCAAACCCAGTGAAATTCTCAGCTGAACTATTTTCTAAAATAATTGGAGAAGACTGTAAAGCAGATTCTGAGATAGCAGCGGCTTATTGAGTACGCGGATTAAATACCGTTAGACCTAGAACTTTTATTATTCACTTCGAGAGATTATTATTTAAGCTTGAGGTGATGGCACTCCTCAGACACAAGCAAGAGATTATATATGAAAATAACCACATTCGTATCTTCCCTGATTTCTCTCCAGCAACAGCTACTAAACGTGCAGCCTTCTACAACATTAAACAGCAGTTACGGCAAGCCAATATCAAATACAGCCTCTTGTATCCTGCCAAACTGAAAGTGGAATTGCAAGGTCAATTCTATGTCTTCACCAGCAAGGAAGAAGCAAAAAAGGAATTAAGAAAGCTGATCCCGACACTATTCTGAAACACAATAGTGAGTCGTAGCCTGTCATGACATGGCAAGGATAAATAACCTACTGTCTGATCTATTTGTTAAGATATGGGTTTTTATAATTATATATCCTCTTTATTACTAGGACGCTATCTGTTTATGCTTTAATTACAGTTATAGACGTTTGTGCTTAATTTTTTTTTTTTAATCTTATTTATTTATTTTTTCTCTACCCTAAAGGAGACTGTTTAACATCATACCCTTGGTTTAATTGTTATTGTTATTATTGTTTTAAGACTTACTATGCTTATTCTGGACCACTTTCTAACACCATTCCCAGGGTATATTATCCGGGTTTGTTATCGTAATATATTAAGATTGCTGAAGACTATATATATTTTAAGTTCATAGTTTGTTAGTGATTATATTTTAGGCATATAGTATTTAGGCTATATTGGCAATAGATATCTCTATTTTTAAATACTAAAACGCTGCTGTGTGGGGGCTCGTTTTGCTTTGGACGTGCTCTGTCTCTGGGTATGTCAGAGGACTGGGACTGCGTGAAGTGGGGTCCAGCCTCACGTGGGGAGGCAAAATGGGAGGGGTTAAGGGGGGTAGAGAAAGAGAGCAGGCTATATCTATATCTAATCTATCCTTTTAATCTTTATAATTATAACTACCAACATAACAATAGGCTGCATGGTAATAACTCTTGGGGAAATAGGAAATTAAGGTTAAAGTTGTCTCAATTCCAGTTAAAAAGACTATAAAATTACATCAAAAATTCAGAATCAATGTCTCCATGATGGGACAGTTAACTTTGTGAGCTGGAATGTTAAAGGCCTGAATCACAAATTAAAGAGAAAGAAAGTACTTTCTCACCTAACAGGTTTAAACGCTAAAATAGTATTTTTACAGGAGACCCACTTACTAAGCAAGGATCAGTTCCGGCTGCAAAAAGACTGGACTGGCCAAATGTTCCATTCTAGCTTTACAAAGAAAACTAGAGATGTGGGAATTCTTATACATAGAACAGTTTCATTTGTAGCATCAGATGTAGTATTGGATCCTGAAGGGAGATATGTGATGGCCATGGCCAACTTATCTAACTGTAAAATGATTTTGATAAATGCTTATGCACCTAATGTCAATGATAAGGAATTTATACAAAATTTATTTGCATCCATTCCAAGTGAGGCTCTACATAGGAAAAGGCAGGCTCTGCATTCAGAACTAAACCTCTTGAGAACTAAAGAAACTGAACTAATTTATAAATCCAGACATCATTACTGTGAACACAGAGAAAAAAAGCAAATAAGCTTTTAGCTCAACAAATTCACAAGCAAGAAGTCCACAACGCAATCCCAGTAATCACCAACACGAACGGAGACAAAATCAATGACCAGAAAAATATAATGCACGCATTTAGAGACTACTATAAATCCTTATATTCTACTGAGTTTAAAGAAGACAACACACAATCTATTGCACTTCTGGATACATTACAGATACCAAAAATAGATATTCTTAGTGCGGAGGAACTGGATAAACCTCTGGCATTATCAGAATTACTAGATGCTATAAAGTCACTTCAAGGCGGGAAAACAGCAGGCCCTGATGGCTACCCTGCAGAATTTTATCAGAAATTCTCCGCTCAGCTAGCTCCCCTCCTATTAGCAACATTTACAGAAGCCAGAGACAATCAAACTCTTTCTCAAACTTATCGCCAAGTATTAATCTCCGTTTTTCCTAAACAAAATAAGGACTTATTACAATGTGCATCATACAGACCAATTTCGCTTTTGAATAATGACGTTAAGATACTCTCAAAAATCATAGCTAGAAGGATGGAGAAAGTGCTCCCTTCAGTAATATCACAAGATCAAACTGCATTTATCAAGGATCGACACTTATCTTCCAATCTTCAATGCCTGTTTAATGTAATATACTCATCAACTCAAGTCAAACACCCCAGAAATATTATCATTGGATGCAGAAAAAGCATTTGACATGATTGAATGGAAATACCTTTTTACTACATTGGAGAAATTAGGGTTCGGCCCGAACATTTGTGCATGGATCAAACTACTGTATACCAATCCAGAAGCATCAATTTGTATGAACAACATTTGTTCAGACTACTTTAAACTAGAACGTGGTACCAGACAAGGATGCCTCTTGTTTGCAATCACCATGGAACCACTGGCAATTCACTGTTGAAATGCTGATCAGATAAAGGGGATTATCAGAGAAAGACTGGAACAGAAAATTTCTCTATATGCAGATGATATGGTACTGTATATATCAGACCCACAAAATTCTGTGCCTGCAGTCTTAACAGCACTCACAGAATTTCAAAAGATCTCTGGTCTCAGAATTAATCTGAATAAAAGTGTACTCTTTCCAGTGAATTCTCAAGCATATAATATTAGATTAGACCCCCTACCTTTTATCATTGCAGAACAGTTTAAATACCTCAGGGTAAACATCACAAGTAAACATAAAGCTCTTTATCAACAAAATTTAGCCGTCTGCATGGAAAAAATTAAGCGAGACTTGTATGGATGGTCAATCCTTCATCTCACTCTAGCTGGACGAATTAACACTGTTAAGATGAATATTCTTCCTAAGTTCTTTTTTTATTTCAAAACATTCCAATATACATCAATAAATAATTTTTTTAAGCAATTAGATTCAACAATAACCTAATTTATTTGGAACTCAAAACATCCATGTATCCAAAGAGCGACCCTACAAAGACAAAAGGCAGAAGGTGGCATGGCTCTACCTAACTTTCAGTTTTATTACTGGGCAGCAAACATACAAGCTATAAAAACCTGGACACAAATAGATGAACATACACACGCCTGATCTGCAATAGAACTGAAATCCTGCAGTACTTCTTTATATTCCCTGCTCTGTGCCACAATAAATGCAAGTTATCGGCAATATACTAATAACCCAATTGTGCCTAACTCACTCAGAATATGGAACCAATGTAGAAAGAATTTTAAGATAGAGAAACTTTTATCTGTGGCACCTCTGCAAGAGAACCACCTCTTTCATCCTTCGCAAACATATGCAGTTTTTAATATTTGGAAAAAAATTGGGATTAACTTGCTTACAGATCTTTATATAGACAACATCTTTGCATCCTATGAACAATTACACTAGAAATGTAACATTCCAGCTACACATTTCTTTCACTGTCTTCAAGCAGAATTTTTCTCATCTTGCACCCTCGTCCATGCTGGAAAAAATATTGCTCAATTTCAAGGGCTCACACACCATCTCTGCAATATATAAAATTATTTTACAGTGCCTCCCTTTCAGAGATCCAAGAGGACACTGGGAAAAAGAGCTCTCAAACAATATATCAGAAAAGGAGTGGAAAATAGCAATGCAGAGAATTCACTCAAGCTCCATATGTGCAAAGCATACAATTATTCAACTCAAAATTATATATCGAGCACATCTGTCTCGCCTAAAACTCTCCAAAATGTTTCCAGGGCAAGATCCAACCTGTGAATGCTGCAACCAAGTCCCAGCCTCACTGGGTCACATGTTTTGGGCCTGTACCAAATTAACATTATTCTGGACCAATATTTTTAATTACTTTTCAGACAGCCTTGGTCTCACAATCCCTCCTAACCCATTAACAGCTGTGTTTGGTGTTCTTCCAGATGGATTTAAAGTGGAGAAGGGCAAACAAACTGTGATTGCATTCACTACACCTTTGGCACGCAGACTGATTTTGCTAAACTGGAAGAATCCTAACTCTCCTCTTTTAAGTCAGTGGGAAACCGATGTTTTATACCATTTGAAAGTGGAAAAAATCAAATACTCATTTAGAGGATCTGTACAGATTTTTTTCAAAACATGGCAGGATCTAATCAGTAATATTTTAGAATAAGCTCTTAAAGCACAGAGGAAGCAGTTATTTCTGCATTTCTTTTTCTTCTCCATTCATTTCTATTGGCTTATCAAACTCATCAAATTAGGTATTTTTACAAGCCTTAAGTTTTACTCCATTGGCCATGCTCTCTGTCTTGGGGTGGGGGCTCATACTTTTTGTAAAAATTGATTGATTTGTATGTAATGATTACAATAAAATTAATAAAATTTCCAACAAAAAAAAAATGAATGCTGTAGACAACATCCAACTTTCCTGGAATGAGGTGACAGAGAAATGTTTGAAAGGAGTATGGAAGAATGTATTGCCAGAGCTAAGCAAGGATGTTGACACAAGAGAATCCATTGTTGATGTCAACAAAATTGACAACCTAGCTAATGAAACAGGGTTGGACAATATAAATGCACAGAGTATTGAAGAATTATTGCAAGTTATGACTGGTGAAGGTCTTTCCAACGACGATCTCAAGAATTAGTAGAACAACAACAAGTGCACAAAGATGATGAAATTAGCGATTCTGAAGATAAGGAATCAAAGGAACTTTCAATGAATTTTCTAAAAAAAAGTTTAGCCACTATTAAGGAAATTATGGCTCAATTCATACAAAATGATCAAAATTTTGCTAGAAGTTCAAAGGCAAGACGAAGTGTCATTGATGCAATGTTTTGCTATTGGCAATTGCTTGCAGAATGACAGAGAAAAAGGCAAAAAATGTCAAATCATTTTTATCTGATGATGACACCTGGCAGGTTGTCCAATGCGTAAGAAGGAATAAAAAACTGTTTTCGGATATGTGAGTCATTGTTTCTCTTTGTGGATCTCTAGCTATAAATATGCAAACCATATCACAGACCTTTGCTTCCATATATATATATATATATATATATATATATATATGTATATATATTGTAAGACGATAGGGGTCATTGTTGCCCCTTTCAACCTAACAGACAGACACACTGAACACAGGGTAAAATGACCATAAAGGTATTTAATTCTTTTTGTTCTTGTTATATTGCCCAGAAGCACCTCCGCTACCATAAACAGGCAATAATAATAAGTCCAATAAATCTACACAAATCTCTCCTCCACCTCTCCCAGCAAGCTCTCTCCTCTTCCTCCCAGCTCTGGCTTGCTTGCTGGATCTCCAGCACTCCTTTATATACTCTGCGTCAGCTGGAGAAGTTGAGTTTTCTGTAAGCCAAGAAGTACATCTGAACTTCTGTCCCTGTGACTCGCTAGTACTTCCTGGCTATGGAAGAGATACGAGTCTCCAAGTCCCCCTTCAGTGATTCCTGGAGGTGCCCACAGCATCCAGCAGAGCTTAGAAGCCAAACTCCAAATCCCATGGTGCCCTGCATGAACCTGGGGTACCACTATGCTGCAGGGACATCGCTATCTGGCATTTTGGGGGAGGCAGTGTCCCTCTGTAGCTGCTTTCCCCCATCTTTCTCCTCTTTGGGCGTTCTGGCCAGATTGAGCACTGTCTGCCACTATATACTGTATATATAAATATATTTTTTACACTAGTGTACAGGAAAACAAACATTCCATGACAAAATGATGTCATATGACTAAAAGTTTGAATCCTAATCCACTCATTACACTGTATATGTGAAGTCTACACATTCTGTCTGTGTCTGCTTGGACGTTTCTCCAAGTATTAGTTTTCACTCACAAAATATGCATCTTAGATTAATAGAGTTCTCAAAATGCCCCATATCGGTGAGTTGGAGTGAGGACTCTACATGAGCGTAACCTGTAATGTTTGACTTTTTTCTGCATCAGTTTGGTAGCAACTCCCAGTGGCCCCAAAACTGAATTCTGTAAATCCATGTTCAGCAAATAGATAAACTTGTAAATCTATTTATTCATCTTTATATCAAGCACTATATGACAATACATTTTTTAACTTCAATGATATTCTCTGTTAATACCTGGGTTGGTACCCCCAGAACTCACACAAATGCGATGTGGTCCTGCTAATAAAATCAATCGTGCATGTGTATCATCTCTGTTATCTGCCTATTAAAGACTGTTATGCTACTTTCAGAAATGGCTTAAAATGAGTAGTTTTCATTTTTTTTTTAGTATACTCCCTTGTTGTGATTGATATCTAATATAAATTAGTTCTTAATTTGTTTTGCTCAGGGAAATCTGTTAAAGAGCCAAATTTACTAAGTGTTTGAAAATTGTGTAATTTAGCGAACAAATGGTGTTTGTTAAATTACAGTACATGGCCAAAACAGGGGTAACTGTACAACATTGAAGCTAACAATTAGCTTGTGTGTACCAAAATATGTCAATCAGAAGTTTGTAGCATTTGTGCTTTATAGTATATGTTTATTGTTACATAACCATGTTATAATGCATACTGAAAAACCCTTTTATATGCTACAATCTGGAGATGAACTACACAATTTGGTTGTGGCAGGATGTCTAATGAAGATGACTCAAGGTCTCAGGATGTCTCATGAAGATGACTCAAGGTCTCGCCAGCCTTCAACGTCGAAGACAGTAGAAAATGTTGCAACCTTGGAGCAAATTTTAAGATTGACTGCGTAGTAGATAGCACACAATATGGCTGTACAGTACATGGTATCTACAGTATCTATGAATTTTGCACAAATAGACCAGAAGCTGATGAAGTTACTTGCTCAGAGTAACTGAATCGATGGCATTGTGACTGACTATTCTGTAGATTCTGCAATCCTGTCCAAAACAAGTGTGCTTAGTGCAGGATGAATGAAAGGCTTTACTGAAATTCAAACTCAGGATCTCCTGTTTAAAATGAAGATTATTTTAACAAGTCATTCATTAAGATTTGTTCTTGTTTAACATGAGTGTTATTTATGTAGAGTATTGTATCATTAAGAGATGTATTATTATATTACAGTTGTTAATATCCATAAGTTCTTTGAGCCTGTACTCAGTGAAGAACACTGTAAAACAATAAAATCAATTGAACTACAATCAAGGCAATGCATTGTACTACTTATACTGCATGTTTACAGACAATGTATTTAAAGTAAAAGAATTTTCTTTTATTGAAATTGACTATGCCACAAAATATAAGGTATGTGGCTTCCAACAATTAAAAGTGTCTGAAAACCTGGCTGAAATTTATGAACCTCTATACATTTTTGTATATTTGCTTGCCTTTTTAAACTGCTTTCTTTTCATGCAATTTCTTTTGCTATCCAACTGTAAAATTAAAAGGATGAATTACTTTTATGTTCATGCATGATCTCAGTTATTCAATTTAGAATTTTAATGAGTTTATTTCAAAGTGGTTATTATTGTATAGTTTTATTAATTTCTAAAATGTATTAGCTTGTTAGAAATGGTTGGATTAGAAGTGTGGTTACTAAACTTTATGTCAAACCCTGTGTGTAACAACTGTTTTAAGCAGAACTTTATTATGCATCATGCAGTTTTATCAATGCAAACTAAAGATACTAGAAATTTGTAATAAAAGTAGAAAAATATATATTTAATGATTTAAATTGGCCATCACAGTCCATACCTTTAAAAAATGATAACTTTGCGAAACTCAGCTACTTATGGTGCAGCCACACCAATGCTATCTAAATAATATAAGCAATTTTGTGTTCATCCAGCAGTTACGCCGGTTGAGCATATTCAGTGTTAACATTTATGACATAGCTTCTATGCATATAATAAAGCGTTTGTGTTTTTCATTTCAACAGATGGTGCATCTCAGACATTAGCATTGCTGTTGAGAATGCTAAACAAAATGCTAAATAACTGAGGCAAGAGACAAACTGACACTATAACTTTAGAATTCAAAATTAGATTGAAAAAAATATAGGAAATAAAAAAGAATTACAGGGTGAATACTAATCTCATTGAAATTCATTAAGCTTTCTGGTGGCATGCCCTCATTAATGTGTCAAAATGAGTGCAGGAATAAATTGTGCAAGTAAATAACAGATTCCATTAACAGTTGTAGAACATAAACAATTTGACAAACAGGAGGAGATCATTCAGTCTGTCAGGCTCGTTTGTTTATTTAATAGCTAAGCTGGCCCAATATCTCATCCAGACACTTCTTAAATGTTGTCAATGTTTCTACTTCAGCTACATGTCTTTGTAGTTTGTTCCAGATTTCCCCCATTCTTTAAATAAAGAATTGCTTCCTTGCTTCAGTCTAAAATGACCTTCCCTTTAATTTCTACCGTTATTCACCCTTAATTCTACTTCATCAGTGGCTTTGAGAATTTTGAAGGCCTGTAGTAGGTTTTCATGTAGTCTTCTCATTCTCAGAGTAAGAGAAGGACTTGTGCTTAAATCCTGGAATGCACTTGGATGCTCTCAGTATTATCATTGATTTTATATTATTTGCCAAGTCCATTACTAGGTTGGTCTACTCTGGAACCTTAAGATTATCACACATACACATAGAGATTCTGTAGACAAAGTCTCAGGTGAAAGACTAATTGTCAGCCACCCTGCAATATTCTACTTAGAATTCCCTCACATTCACACATTGATGTCCTTAAATAGACAATGGAGAATATGTCTCACAATATTCTACAACAGTCTTGACTTACAGTACATAAATATTCTTAATTAGACAACTGAGTCATAGTATATCTCACAATATATTCTATAGGAGTCTCCGCTTAAGAACTTATTTATCACTGGCACTGATGGACATGTAAGTGTCGTCACGACACAATTAAAAGTGCAACTCTTTTAGTTATGCCATTTACTAAGCAAACAGCTGTCTCTTCTTTTGAGGAGCAATCTCATAGCCTTGAAAATCCAATGGGCAGGTAATGTGGTTGCCCCCCATACACGTGCCTTAATTTTCAATTTATTATTTCAATCACTCTAGATATAAAGGCAAAGTATAGTAATTTAATAGTAACGTGTTTTTTTTATTAAATGAATTATAAGATCGATAGTAAAGTCTGGATATATATACTGTGTATATATATATATATATATATATTGTCAGGGATGCCAGGGGCAACGACCCGGCCGGGACGCCGTGAGGGACTGGAAGAGGGTCAGAGCCCACCCTGGAGCATGGAAGCTCCACCCTCGTAGGGGCCCGTGGTCACCGCCAGGAGGCGCCCCAATGCCTTGGGCACTTCCTGGTGTGGCGGAAGTGCTGGGGGGAAGAATTAGGACGGCGCCCGGAGAGCAGCCGGGAGGACAGCCGGCACTTCCGCCACGCTGGGGCGTGGCCAGAGGAGGGATGCTGGGAACACCTGGGGCTCATCCGGGGACTGTTTAAAAGGGGCCGTCTCCATTCATTCAGCACTAGAGTCGGGTGGAAGGAGGATAAGGCATGAGAGGAGAGTGGAGGCGGCCCGAGAAGAAGGCATTTGTGGCCAGGATTGTGACTTTGGGGTTTGTGCACATGAGACTGGGTCTGAGTGACCATTTATTGAATATATTATTGGATAATAAACGTGTGGTGGTTTGAGAACAACATGTCCGCCTGTCTGTGTCCGGGCCGCGTCCACAATATATATATATATATATATATATATATATATATACTGTGAGCTGGGGGGCTTATAACACCCCTAGAGAATACAAATGCTCCTGGGAAAACCCCTCCCAAAAATGCTGACAGACTACCTTCACATTGCTCCCTTACTTGTGGCTGCTTTGTCGCATGGTACTCCGCATACTTAAAAGCCTGAACAGCACCTGTCAGTTTTGAATTGTTTTGCTTCTCTCTCTCTGACATTCCCTGCTCCTGACGTGCACTCCTATGAAGAGGAAGATATGTGGGATGGAAGAGGAAGGTGATGTAGATTTAGCGATCGATGTTCATGACAGGCTTTCGCTGACGATTAGATAAAATAGTTGTACGTATGATGTCACTTATGATCATTGCTGTTTCTTCCTCTGACGTCACTCTCAGACGTGGCATATGCATTTTACAATTCCTTTCCCAAGCAGTAAAACAATTTGGCAATTCCTTATCCCAGGTGCCCATCCGTTCTCAGGTTATAAAGTAATCGATACAGCTTGAGGCATCTCCTGGATTTCTGCTCCGTTTAAACAGACGTTACTGTGACTGATACTGGTACAATTCTGGAAAACAGGATGCTTTGATGTCCCACCTCCTAAAGTGTTAAATGTGTCCTGTCCATTTGAGCAAAACATTTGCTTTAATATGATACAATTCTGGGAGAAAGTTAACTTTGACGTTAACTATCCTTATATGATTGAGTTTATTTTTGTTTGTATGAGCAAAAGATAAAATAAAATATAAAATTTAAAAACCACGACACTATACCCTCTGCTACACAGACACTATCAGTTTTGAATTGTTTTAAATTGAATTGTGAATTTTGAAGTGAATTGTGTCATTCTTGTAGAGTGGTGACCAGAACTGCACACAGTACTCCAGATGCAGTCTTGTCCCGTGATATTCATTCGTTTTTAAAATACAACTTAACATATTTATTTGCTTCTGTACATTGCTTAGACAATGAAAACATCCCTAAAGCCTTAGATCCTTTTCAGAGGCTGTTTACTGAAGGGATTTGTCTCCCATCTTAAATTTATAATTGACATTCCCTTTGCCCAAGTCTAGCACTTTACACTTTTCTGTTTTAAGCCGTGTTTTACAAGTGTTCGCCCAGTTCTGAAGCTTGTTCTGGTCTTTTTGAATTTATTTTTTTTGCTGCCTCCTTAGTGCCATTTGGGACTGGACAGATTCCCAAGGGACTCCACTCATGACCTCATGACCATGTGGCTGTTCTCCTCTTATTTGTACTCTTTGTCTCCTTTCAGTTAACCAGCTTGAGATCCAGTTTTATGTTGGTGACCTCTGATGCCTACAGCTTCTCGCATCAAGCCAGCTTCAAGCAGCGGTGCACACAAAAATGCATTTTGAGACCATTACAGCACACCTGTACTGTCCAAAAACAATGTGGTTGTTGCTTTGCAGCCTCTGATTCTTTTCTGTTCCCAAAATTAAACCATGGAAGAAAACTCAGGCTCTAGACATTGTAACAAAAAACAAGTACAGGAAATGTTTCCAGGCATGGACAAAGTGCTGGGACAAGTGGTATTGCATATCAAGGGGAGTAATTTTGAGGTGAATAAAATGCGACTGATGTAAATTGTAGAATAATGATTTTTTTTTTTAACAGTTCCAGGAATTTTGCGGTCCCCCTCATATACCGTCAAGTCAGTGACGCGACAATCACAGTCACGTGATGCATCCAAAATACATTATGCAAATAAAACAGGAACAAAACAACTGAAAATTAAATCTCAAAAACAGAATGTTGAAAACACACACATAAAAAAAAAAACTAAAGTAGACCAATTTACAAATATAAAATACATTATGCAGTATATCACATTAAAACATTCTCTCGCTCTTTGTTTCTCTCTCTCCTTCTTTAATAGCTGAGGCTCTCTTGCTGCTCTGACCATTTTTCTTCTTCTGGTGCTGTTAGAACATGCAGAAGGAGGTGGAAGGTTATGTAGAACCAGAGGTGAGTAGTAACAAGTTACATTTACTCCGTTACATTTTACTTGACTAACTTTTTAAAAAAAATGTACTTTTTTTTACTGCACCATACTTTTTACTTTTACTTGAGTACATTTGCGAAGAAGAAACGCTACTGTTACTCCGCTACATTGGGCAACACTCAAATTGTTACTTTTTTCCATTATGTACGCTATATTTTTGCCAGAGAGAAGCTGCCAATGGATCTACTGCATGACTGTTTCACCAGTCAGATGTAGCAATAATAATCAAAACACACCGTTTCACCAGTCAGATGTAGCAACAATAATCACAAGACTCCGTTTCACCAATCAAATGTAGCAACAATAATTACATGGCTCCATTTCACAAATCAAACATAGCCATGCAGTCACATGACCACACACAAACTCCTCACAGACAGCGGACAGGGAAAGAAAGAATACAAGTGGAACCTCCGTTTGCGAGCATAATTCGTTTCAGACACGTGCTAGCAATCCAAAGCACTCGTGTATCAAAATGAATTTCCCCATAAGAAATAATGGAAACTCCAACCCAAAACTATTCATATAAAAATGATTAATACAAAATATAAAGTAAAAACACATAAAACAAATTAACCTGCAGTTTACCTTTGAAAAGAATCACTCATGTGAGTGAGTTTCTAAACTCTTGTGGGATTTCATCCAACGGAACGTCACTCTGAAGTACATCCCAAAGCAACCGCAGGCACCCAGTGCTGTAGCAGTTCACCGTAAAAGTGAATCTGAAAAGATCGCGGTCATGCTATAAGCACTTGCGGTTGATGGGTGATACAAGGAACATTATAAATGCGCAGGGCACAGTATTACTTGGCCACTAAGCTGGGCATGACCTTGCCTGACAGCTGTGTCTGTGTATAGGAGAGTGGCAGATCCTGCTACAATAAATAACCGTGCTATTCCTGTTTCAAGCTGAATGAAGATGGTGTCGCTAAATTATTGAGACTCAGCTTCATGTTTTGGGGTGCAAGACGGGGACTTACATGTCACAGCACACACACGTGGTCACAATGCTGTAGTAAACAGTATACACTCATATGGATGTTGATTATATGAGTGAGGCATGCTGACTGACGATTGCCCACAATCCGGCAGCGAGAGAGAGAAGAACCATCAGCTCAGTTGTGATCACGTGATGCTCGGCAGACAAAGCGTATGCAGACTACTCGTATTGCAAGACCTCGCTCATTTATCAAGTCAAAATTTATTACACATTTTAGCTCGTCTTGCAAAACACTCGCAATCCAATGTTCCATTGCACATGAAAAATAAGAGCTAACTCCTGCTGAAGCTTAACCATCACTTCACTGAATGAAGAACAAGCATGTTTTAACCAATGTCACACACGTGTGAATAGGAGGACGTTGTGTGGACCAAGTAATAGTAATTCCACGCCAGGCCAGGGGAGGGCGGGGTGCAATAAACCTTCTCTTGCTATCTCTGCAGACCAGCCGCAGGAAAGCCTATCTGAATCAGGAACATCACTTCCAGTTCCGGCGCCCAGAACAACGTCACTTCCAGTTCCGGCGCCCAGGAAAACGTCACTTCCAGTTCCGGCGCCCAGAAGATTGTCACTTCCTGTCCCGATTCCCAGACTGATGTCGGAGAGACATCACTTCCGGTCAACCAACATCACTTCCTGTTAATGTCACTTCCTGTTTGATCATTTATAACCGCCATCTTTGCAACCCTTGGGCAGTTCTGTTTTGGACTCCGTACTGATTACATCAGTGCTGAAACTTAAAAGACTCCTTTGCAGCTAGGAATATTATATGGGTGGCTGCCCCAAACCTTTTATACGTGTGTCGAGTGGCTTCATTTTACAGTGGCGTAGTCGGCAGGATGATAACCTCCAGGAGAGAAAGGAGGATAAACCTCAACCTAGGCTCGACACACACTCTTATACCAACAACCTGTCAGATGGGTAAGTACCGCTCCCGAGTTGCCGAGTGGGCGTCAGTTGGGGCGTGTTGGAGAAAGCTTGACTATGCTTCGACCCATCATCCTTTTAAAGGTCTGGGGAAAAATAGTCCCGGGAACCACAGACTAGAGCCAAGTGCGTCAGGAGACGCCTTGGCTTCTTATTTTGGCCACCTGGGTGTGGGGACTGCCTCATCATATCCCACAAAGGGCAAGCCCTTTAAAGGTGGGGAAAACCCAGGCTGGCAGGTGAAAAACATAATGGCCTGGACCTATAACCCAGCTAAGGCAACCAGGAAACAGGCCGTGGCTTTATGGGCTAAGGTGGTTGGGTGGCTAAAACCCCATAAAAAGTCCAGCCACCAAATAGCGGAGCAGATGGCCTGCGCTTTGTTGCTCCGAAGCCTACCCGAAAAAATCGCCCAGCCGGCCTGGGAATATAATAATATTATCTCATTAATTGAGATGATAGACCTCATAAAGGCAGAAACCGCCTTAGGAAGGTCAGAATGGAACTCGGGTGAACTCGGGCGTGCTTGCGTCCCTAACACAGAGTCCCGCGGCTGTAATCCGAAGCATATTTGAGTGGAATCTGATACACGCCGGCAGGCCCTGCGAAGCAGCAAAGGGGTCTGCGGAGTAATGTGGGAGGAGGCACGGTGCGCTCTCACTAATCCACTGGCTTGTTCGCATACGGGAGAAGTACTAGTGAATGGTATTAAAGTAATCGCTCTATTCGATACCGGCAGTAACATTTCCATTGTTGCTCGCCATTTGATATTACCGCGACAATGGTGTAAAAATAAGACCTGCATTACCTGTATCCACGGGGATGTTCGGTATTATCGATCCGCCAACTGCTTCATCTGTCGGGACGGCAATTTAAAGAAGTTAATGGTGGCTGTGATGGATAATCCTCCTTTTCCCGTGATACTAGGGAGAGATTGGGTCAAAATAAATAGCGGTAATTCAGGCGCTTCTCCCCGATCACTAGGTCTAGTCACGGACGCTGATTCTGCGCCCTCAACTTCCTCCACGCCGTGTTTACAGCCGGCAGAGGAGCGGACTTTGGCCTCTGGTGATGACGACGAAACGCCAGGGACGTCGCAACCCGACAGCTCGGGATGAAAACACGCCCCTTGAGGTCAAATCCGATCCTCTCTCACGTCTGCAGTTTCAATTCAGGCAGACGCCGGCTTCATTTAAAGGGAGCAATGGAATGATGACTCCCTTAAATTTGCAAAGAATGCAGTTGTTCTGATAGACGGCCAACGCACCTCGCATCCAATGCCACAGGGTCCTCACTTTGTGCTTAATAATGATCTGTTATACCGGGTAGCAGAACATGAGGGGCAGATGAGGTCACTGTTGTTAGTACCGCGGACTTACCGGCGAGAGGTCTGTGAACTAGCACATACCCATCTGCTGGGAGCCCATTTGGGTCCCGAAAAAACACTAGAGAGAATTAAACTCCGATTTTTTTGGCCCGGAATTAACGAGGAGGTTCGCGCTTTTGTACATCCTGTCCAGAGTGTCAATTGAGGCAAATTCCTAGGAGGGACCGTGCTCCTCTAATTCCCTTACCCTTAATAGACATCCCTTTTGAACGGATTGGGGTCGACCTGGTGGGACCCTTAGAACCCTCAGCCAGAGGTCATAAGTATATAATGGTCCTGGTAGATTATGCTACCCGGTTTCCAGAGGCTGTTCCGCTGCGCTCAGCTACTACAAAAGCTATCGCACGGGAACTAGTGGGAGTATTTGCGCGTGTTGGGATCCCTAAAGAAATCCTGACGGATCAAGGGACTCCTTTTACCTCGCAGACGTTCAGGGAGACTGCCAAGCTACTTCAAATAAAACATTTAAAGACCGGTATATCATCCTCAAACCGATGGTCTTGTAGAGAGGTTTAATCAGACTCTCAAACAGATGTTGCGTAAAGTAGTCAATGAGGATGGAAGGAACTGGGATCAGCTCCTCCCCTTGTCCTTTTGCATATCGGAAGTTCCACAAGCCTCCACGGGGTTCTCACCATTTGAATTGCTATATGGACGACAGCCCCGGGGCATATTAGACGTTTTAAAAGAAGGATGGGAGGAAGAGGCCCTCCCATCAACAAATATATTGGAGTATATCGCACAGTTACGTGATAGATTTGAAAAAATTAGACCCATATTAAAAGCACATATGGAAAAGGCGCAAGCAGCTCAGGCCCGATGCTATAACCGGGGTACGTCTCTGCGGGAGTTCCCACCCGGGAGACCGTGTCATGGTTTTGGTTCCTACCTCTCATTCCAAATTACTGGCTCATTGGCAGGGCCCTATGAAATTAAGGAGAGGAAGGGCGGGTCGACTATTTGGTGAAACAACCAAATCGTCGACCCAGCGAGCGGATTTATCATGTCAATCTGCTGAAACCGTGGAAGGACAGGGATTCTGAACCCTCCTCCGGACAGCCCCGCTCTCTCTTTGCTCATCAATTACACCTTAATTTCGGAACTAATTTGACTCGCCAACAACGTCAGGAGCTCGAAGCAGTTATCCTGTCTGTCCCTGAGGTAGTTAGTGAAAACCAGGTCGGACCTCCCTGATTGCGCATGACATTGTGACGAAACCTGGGGTTATAGTCCGAGAACGCCCATACAGAATTCCCGAGGCAAAAAAGGCTGAAGTGGAGTTGGAGATCAGACGAATGCTGGAGCTAGGTGTGATTGAGGAAAGTTATAGTCCCTGGTCCAGTCCTATCGTTATGGTCGGTAAGCCCGATGGAAGTTGGAGGTTTTGCAATGACTTCCGTCGGCTTAACCAAGTCTCCCAATTTGACGCCTATCCGATGCCGCGAGTGGATGACCTCCTCGAGCGGCTAGGACATGCCAAATTTTTGACTACTCTAGATATGACTAAAGGGTACTGGCAGGTTCCCTTAACGGACTCCGCTAAGGAAAAAACAGCGTTCAGCACCCCTAGTGGTCACTGGCAATATCGTGTCCTCCCATTTGGATTACATGGGGCACCTGCGACCTTCCAACGTCTGGTGGATAAAGTGCTCCGTCCTCATAATTCATATAGTGCTGCCTACTTGGATGACGTTGTCATCTATTCCAACACCTGGGAGGAACACATACTGCAGGTTGAAGCTGTATTGCGGACACTAGCAGAAGCTGGACTTCATATCAACCCGAAAAAATGTTATTTTGGGTTGGTCGAAGCCAAATATTTAGGCTATCTAGTGGGCCGGGGTATGGTGAGACCACAGTGTTCTAAAATTGATGCCATTGCAAATTGGCCCCGTCCGATAACCAAGAGGCAAATTCAAGCATTTCTCGGTTTAGCGGGTTACTATCGCCGGTTTGTACCCCGATTTTCCGAGAGGGCTACGCCCTTGACAAACCTCACAAAGAAGGGTCGACCTAATCATGTGGTATGGGATGAGGAATCAAAGGCTGCATTCAGTGACTTGAAACTGGCCCTTACGTCAGCTCCTATATTAAAGGCACCAGATTTTTCTTTACCTTTTATTCTCCAGACGGACGCTTCGGACACAGGTCTTGGAGCCGTGCTGAGCCAGAGCGTCGATGGAGTTGAACACCCCATTATGTACCTGAGCCGGAAACTGTTGGATCGGGAAACTAGGTGGCAGTGGAGCGGGAGGCTTTGGCTATTAAATGGGTGATTACTCAGCTGAGATACTACCTCTTGGGACGTGAATTCACTCTTGTGACAGACCATGCACCCTTACAGTGGATGGCCTTGCACAGGGAGTCCAATCCGGGTCACGAGGTGGTTTTTAGATCTACAGCCGTATAAGTATTCGGTCGTGTTCTGCAAGCCAATGCCGATGCCCTTTCCAGATGCCACGACTTCTCGGACCGGTACGCCCGACCCGACGGGTCTGGGCTGAGGGGGGGGCCATGTCACACACGTGTGAATAGGAGGACGTTGTGTGGACCAAGTAATAGTAATTCCACGCCAGGCCAGGGGAGGGCGGGGTGCAATAAACCTTCTCTTGCTATCTCTGCAGACCAGCCGCAGGAAAGCCTATCTGAATCAGGAACATCACTTCCAGTTCCGGCGCCCAGAAGAACGTCACTTCCAGTTCCGGCATCCAGGAAAACGTCACTTCCAGTTCCGGCGCCCAGAAGATTGTCACTTCCTGTCCCGATTCCCAGACTGATGTCGGAGAGACATCACTTCCGGTCAACCAACATCACTTCCTGTTAATGTCACTTCCTGTTTGATCATTTATAACCGCCATCTTTGCAACCCTTGGGCAGTTCTGTTTTGGACTCCGTACTGATTACATCAGTGCTGAAACTTAAAAGACTCCTTTGCAGCTAGGAATATTATATGGGTGGCTGCCCCAAACCTTTTATACGTGTGTCGAGTGGCTTCATTTTACACCAAACATGCATAGACAGTCATGGTAAAGTGAGATTTCTTGTACGTGCACAAGCTGCCTTGTTCTAATGTTATTTTCTATCAGCTGTGCTATTTGGAGGGCAAGTGAATATGCAGTATTATACTGTCAGTGTAAGTAGTTTGCACTGTTCAAACATACATGTTACCTACTGTAGGTAATGGCTTCAAAAGCTTTGTTGTGAAAAAATGAGATTTGGAACTTGTTGTTATTTGTGCATCTTTATTTTGTAAAGATGTTATTTATTTTTACTCATTTTTTATTTTATTATTTGGAAATAGCAGAATTTGCACATTATTTTATATTTTTGTCTGTCTTATTACAACATTTCTAAAAAATAAATCATTTATTATGATCAAACAGTTACTCAATACTTTAGTCTTTTTACCAAATACTTTTTTACTCTTACTTGAGTAGTTTTTTGGATGACTACTTTTTTACTTCTGCTTGAGTAATATTATTTTTAAGTAACGCTACTCTTACTTGAGTACAATTTTTGGCTACTCTACCCACATCTGTGTAGAACCGTAATTCAAAAGAACCAGAGTTAAGCAGGTTGTGGTGCTCCAGTATTAGGACAAGTGGTTGTAGGGTTTTCATTTGCCAGGAATGCTACAGTATCATGAAACAAAGAAATTTGGCAGAATTTTTTCTAGCAGATGTGAAGAAATTCCTTGTCACAGACTGTTACAGCATAATAATTAAAATATTAAAAGGAAAAGCAAGCAATGTAAGTTAATAATAATTAGTAGGAATACAATATACAGTATTTTTATATAAAATAATAATATTAAATAAGCAGGTTGTGTATATGAGTACACACCGTATAACACACACCACAGAGATGTATCACATATTCATCAAATGTTATTACTGTTTACAATTGATCACAGATTTGTTTAGTGTTTAGGTAAGTGAGTAGGTAAAAAGAAAAACTGTTATAGTCGGTTCCTATATTCATCTAGATCATGCTGGGAAACATTAACATAGCGATAAGAGTATATCCCTTGATGTGACTCTAAACTGAAAATGAAAGTTTCACACACATCAAGTCAAAATGAATCAGAAACACCAACATAAATATTCTGACTAACATTAATGAACCTTACTAGTCTTGACAGGTCTCGCACTTGGTATAGTTTAGAGTTTCTGATACTCCAATGCACTCTCTCGTGTGTAACTGACCATCATTCTCCCTCTCTCCTAATTCCACCCAGAAAACAATGTGCTTAACCACAGGATAGACAAGTAGCATTACCTTGGATTTTCTGCTAGTTTCTTCTTACCTCTGCTACCAAGTCATAGTATTTTATTGTACTGTAGGCACTGCATAATGGTGCTTTTCAGCTATTCCTACTGTCTCCTGATCTTTGACCCTTAATTTGAATGTTTGAAGTGCAGGGTTCTCAGGTCACTTTCTATCTACTGTCAAGTGTTGAAGCTTCATGAGTGTCTTCATAGAACCTTATGTGGCCCAGGGGGAAATATGTCTTACGGGAACTGATATAACTGTATAATGGGGGGACTGAAGAAAGGGTTACACCATCTATAATATCTCTATCCATTCTCTTCTGGAGATGCCTGACTTCCCTTCCTATCCTACCTACAGTGTCCTTAGAAGATGACCTCCCTGGAAGGATTTCATCGTTTAACAGGAACAATGCTGGAGAACGAATCTCCGACAAAGCAGCTTTTAAACATTTTGTTTCTGAGACCTAAGTCTGTTTGCATAATATTGCACATTTAATAGAGTTTTCCCAGCGGGAACTCAAAATCTAAATCTCCTTTTGTTTCTTGTTTCATTCCTAAATTTTGCATCTGAAACTTTTTATATTCTAAAGGTGTTGCCACTCAAACAAATTCCAGTGGTTCCTATGCTATTTTGCCCTTTAAGGACAATATTAAGTTGGGAACTTGCAGGGACAACCAGAGCTTTTTGGTGGAGCTTCAGCCTGGTTCCCTAGTCCAAGAGGATACAAGCCCCTAAATCAAATGTAGTTTCAAGGAACACAGATAAGAACATGGAAATGCTCATGGGCCGGGGATTAAAAAGCTTTTGTGACTAGAGAACCTCTGAGCTTATAGTTGGGTGGATGAAAATCAATAAGAACTCAGGTTGATGGAGGAAAGCAATTCCAGAGATGGAGTGACTAGCTTTTAACCTGCATAGGTTATTTGTGTTCCCCTTTCTTTTGTGCTATTGTTAGTTTTGCCGTTAATTGTGTAGTTTATTTTATATAATAAAACACCCTTTTCTGTACCTTTTGGTTTCCTTGGTCCTTTCTGAGTTCAGGGACAGCTCAAGATCACCCCTATAGGTCACTGAAAGCTGCTTGGGGTTCCCAGTGTGCTAAAACATTTTAGTTCACTTCTTGTTAAGTCTGTTTGACTAATTACTGTTTAAGTGAAAGACTGAAATAACAAAATATGACAGGGCTTCTTGAACCATTGGACTTTATACAAGATAGTCCAATGCCTGGGAAGAGCTAATCAATGTACAGTGCATGCTCCAAGTTAAGCACAAAAACAAGTGGTAACCTTCCTCAGCTTGCTGATTACAAACAAACTCTGCCATAACTCTTTTTTTTATACAATTACTATTGTTAATGCTATAACATTTCTCCTCCTTCAACCTGTAAATGGTTTTCTTTAATATTTTGTCTTGTTTTTGTGTTCATGACACTTTTTGGGTTTATGCTGTGTATGAATCAAGCAATTATACAGTAAATTAAATTCTCCATAAGGGGCAACATACATTGCATTATTTGCTTCATGAGGTCCTACAATATTTTGGCAGGGCAGCAGGAAGCTAATCGTTTTTTTCCAAAGTTCACTTGGTTTAAGAATGTGAGCTCTTCTAGTGAATGTTTTCTAATGGCTGTGCAGTGATCACCTTCAGAAAATCTACCTGCTTCTTCTGTGATATATGAGTGTGTAAGTTTCTTTGTTCTTTGTATTTCTGAAAAATACAGCATATACAGGGTGGCCCACCTCCACTGAGACAACTGCATTATGAGAAAAATGATCAGAAGATACTGAAAGTGATCTCCTTATGTGTCAATGTATCTCTGTGCTTGTTTCAACATTTTCATGTATACTGTTTGCAATGTCATGGGATCGATTGGAGATGTTTCTGAGTCAATCAATTTGGATGACACCAGTCTCCCAAATGGAAGCAAAGACTTCTTGCAATGCCAGGAGGACAGACTTACCACCAGCCTGGAGAAGTTCACACCAGATACCACAGAGCCCTACAGCCTTCCTTACCCTTAGTTAATTCACCACCTGGGTGAGACTGGGTAGTTCGCAGGTAATTGGAGGGTCAGCCTCAAGAACCATGGACCTTAAGAACCCATATCAGTGCATGCTCCTCAACCTAACCTGACCTTTCTGAGTCACTCTTTCATTGACTAAGCGACAATGGACAACATTATACCTCTAGAAGGCAGAAGGCCTATTATTTGCATGATCAATAGAAGACACAAAATTAGGTCCTTTTTCTGATTCTCATTAAAATTATACAAGTGGGGAAGAACATTGAAAAAAGGACCACAACATGAGAAAGGAAGTGGAGGTCTGAAACCAGAAAAGGTCAAAAAGCCAGAAAAGACAAAAATGATATGAAATCCAAGGTGAATATATAAACCAGAAATCATTGTCAAGATGTAATGTCCTAACTCCTTAGTAAGACTGAACTGACTAAATACTCCACAAAAGATTTTTTAATTTATTCTGAAACTTAATATAAAATACAACAGACAGAGAAAAATATTTTAATTAAAGAATTAAGAGATGAAATGTGTTAAAAAAATATGAACAGTGGGCGAAACCAAAAAGACAAACTAATTTTTCTCCAAGCCAGAAAAGTAAGACAAAATTCAGAAACAGTCGATCAAAAATAAAGTCAGAAAACCAAGATAAGAAAGACACAAAAAATCACTACTGTACTGAATAATTTCCTTTTTGGTACTGTCACTATGAGAATATATTTTTTAAGACAAGAAATTTGTTTTTTAAGGCAAGGAATCTGCAGAGCTGGTGAGCTTGTTACAACAAAATGTAATGTCTTTAGAATGTAAAACCCAGATTTAAGTAAAAGAGGTGGTAAAATGTATTGGAGAACTCTCTCCTCAATGGGTTTCCTATCTACTGAAAGAACTCATGGACAATATTGGAGATGTCATTTTTCAGTTTTCAATTTCTGAAGAAAAGAGGATTATAAAATATATAAAAGCTTATGAAATACTCTGCAGCTCCAGAACTGATTAGAGAAATTACATGCAACAAGAAGCTACGTTTTCCTACAATGTTCCTCTGTTTTAATTTCTTACAACATTCTGAAACAATTATTCATTGTTGTATAGACCCCCGTGACCCAGTAGTTAGGATATAGCAGGTTGGATAATGGATGGATGTATAGACTTATCTAGTACTGGATGATTAAAATAACAAATGTTACTTTGATCTGAACAAAAAGAGTCCTATATGGAAAAAATGATGTGATATTTTTCATTTGTTAAAAATAAGGTTATTTACTTATGTGAGGGGCCATACCACTTTTTTGATCATTCATTATAAGTTATATTTTCCCAAAGCAAATAAATATTTAAGCCAGTGTTGTACAAGTAGCTCTCCCTAGAACCAATGGCTATAGAATTAGGCTGATTTAGTTTCTGTCATCTTCACCAACATGGGCAGCACTTGATTGCACATGTGTCTCCAGTAGTGTCTTATTGATGAATACAAGCCTTAGCGTTTATTTAAAAGGTGGAATCAAAGGTTGAAATTGTGACAATATTACTGTTTTGTTGAATGTTTTCAAATTACAATGCTACAAACATTTCACATTGTTATCTAATTAAAATAGTCAATGAGAAAGGGGTTACAAACATTGAAACTGCTTGCATGAAAAGATTCTCTGTTTATCTTTGTCAAAAACTGGACATTAGTGCTAAATCTTTGGAGTCTTATGATTCAAGTCAGCATTGTTTTTATCGTTTTCCTGTCAAGCAAGAAACATTTATGATTTTACTATTTCAGGAAACTTTTAATGGAAAAAGGTCATCGTGCAAGTCAAAGCTAAGTTGTCATGACAAGGGCATTCTGGGTCTAGTCATAAAATAAAATCTGCATGATGTCAAAAAAAATATTTCAGTCTTTGAATGAAGTAAGGGATGAAAAAATTTCCCATAGGCATACTTCTCAGGAAATTGTAAAAAAAAATGTTAGTCATGGTGAATTAGTGCATGAACCCTTGAGTGAAAAAAACGACAATGTTAGCTGAAAAATATACAGTCAATGTGGGGAAAAGATGCAGTTCCAATGACTGTTCCGCAACCTTCTGTGATGTATATTTTAACATTTCTGAAAAGCTGATCATTATTTTTAAGCATCATATGTGTAATTAAACTGCAACAACTTCTTCAATTGTGTAGTAAAACTAAGGCTTTTTCATGTCTACAAGGGTGACTTAGCTTTAAAGATAAGAAAACGTTTCAACTATTTGAGATTGATTTTTTTTCTGTCCCATATATTTTATATATGTGTTTAATCATTAAGTGCTTGTTTAGGTTGTCTGCTTTGTCTGGAAAAGTCTACAGTTCTGGAATATATTCAACATAGCCATCACAATGCTTTAGGCTACACCCATTACATGCTATTTAAAAATAAAGGTGCCAGAGTGGTTCTACAAAGCGAAACCACAGGGGGACCATTTTTGGTTTCAAAAAAGACCCATCCAGAAAGAACCGTAATTTATTTAAATCTGTACCAGGCTCCATACACTGAACAAACACAAACAGATGGTAAGAGATTTGTGAGATACCAATGGCTCCTGCTTTTTAAAGGACTCTCCCTGCATAAAATAAGGCTATATCCAGATTTTCTTAACCAGTTAGTCTCCTGCTGCACAGCCTTACAGACATTAGTGATTTTAGGTTTCTACTGTTCATTTTGAAGTTTTTCAAAGCACAAAGAACTAAGATCATATGCAAAGAACCCATCCCGGAATTAAATGGTGCTTTGTCAAGAAATGGTTCTACAAGGAACCACACAATCCAATAAGGAACCATAATATGACATTAACACTAGAATCCCTGAAGCCTACGCAAATATTTGTAATGCCAGGCCACCTTAATTTAACACGTTCCTCCTCATCACTGTGTTAATTGCGCACTGATAGTGCCTTTGTTTCGCAAATGAGTCAATCCGGCAGGGGCAGGCAGCCTGCTATCCCACTCCCTACCAGTGCAGCTGAAGTCAGACACAAAATACTCGCAGCTGAAGTCTGTGTATCTGTGAGTGAGATGCCTGGAAAATAATATCTCATTATTTGAAATACATACATTTTATGTGTGTTCCACATCTACAAGAATCTGTGTAAATATAGGATGACATTTCTTGTTTAAAACATAACTAAAACAGAATTTTTTTTCATATGTTATAGTAATAAAAAAAAAAGTTAATATGAAGTGTGTAATGCGTGAAGACTGAAGTCCAAATATTAAATAAACACTTTCATAAAAGGCGTAACAAAACAAGTGTGCTTGTGTTCAAGAATAAATCCAAAGAAAAAGAAATTGTTCAATTTACATGTTGGGTCAATGTGTGAAAACTGAAACCCAAATATCAATCGAAATAAAGGAAAGACGTTTGCACGCATGTGTTAGTTTGCGTCTTTCACAGTGGAAACATAGCGGTCTCAGAGATATCTGCTTCGCTGCTGCAGGGGTAAGAACTGCTGCTTCGTAATCAAGACATTGACAATTTGATCCTGGGTCCTTCCTGCATTTACTACTTTTGAGTGGTGGGCTGCTATTATTGTTACTATTATATAATCAAAACATATATTTGATGTGAGTCTCTACCAAATTAACGAAACAAGTGTGCTTTTATTCAAGAATAAACTGAATAAAAAACAGATTAAAAATCACTCATCGGTTACAGTCTTAGTAGCCTGTGTAAAGTTTTGGTATTTTTAAAAGTTAGTGTTTTTTTAGTCAGTTATATTTTCCTTCAAGGCATGACAGTGACCTTTTTTGGCTTTTAAACCTGTCATGTTTCTTGACTTTGTCCCCTACTCATCTTCTGGACCTTTTTTTTTTTTTAGCAGCTCTACAATCTTTCTATTCTGGCAGTAGAGATCCAAGGTAATAACCATCCTTGGATGAAATGTCAGTGCAATGTGCAGGAGTGGGCAAAAATAGGTTTAGAGTCATGAGTACACAAGGCTGGCAATTTGAGCACTTACGAGTTTGTATCTAAGTGTACTGTGCTGTTGTGACATTCTTCTGAGTTAAAAAAGCTAATAAGCTACTGTAATAATCATAACCTGTATGTCTTTTTCCATACAAACCTATTTTTACCCATCCCTGTATACTCTTGAAACAGGTCTTTCTTCTTCCTGTCAGGAAACTTTCAAACAAATTTCTTTGTAATCCTTGATTCACTGATTCTTAATGAGTGGACACACTATGACGAATGTCATGAATCATATCCTGTATCAAGGCTGGGTTCTCTGCTAAATATGTCACCAGTGTAGAGCTAACTCTAGTGGCCTACAGTTTTTCTGTTGATACATTTAAGTGGCCTGTAGGATTTTGCTGCTGGTTATTCCTATTACAACGATTGTGTGCAAGACACTGTAACCAAAAGGCACTATATCAGCGCCTGACCATACACAGACAGACACGGGAGGCCAACTTATAAAACAAATAAATGTTTTCTATTTATTCTTCACCACGTGGGAAATGCCTTCCCTGTTTCCCACAGGTACAACATAGTCCCAATAAACACTGAAACACACACACCTTTCTTCTTTTCCTTTCTCCTCTACTCCTCTCTGGCAAGCTTAGTCCCTCTCCTCCTGAATCTGACTCCCGGAGTGGTGTCTGCTGGTCCCTTATATAGTTCATCAGGTGTTTGATTATACATTTCCAGCAGCACTTCTGGGTGAGGTGGAAGAACTGCCCATAAGGGCTCAGCAACTCTTGCTGCTGCACCCCCTGGTGGCGCCTGCGGATCCCAACAGGGCTGTATCGAACTCCAACTCCCATGAAGCCCTGCGGGAGTCAGAGGCAGCGCTACAACCCAGGGGGGCTGCCATCTAGCGTCCCGAGGGAGGTAATGCTTCCTCCATGCTTGCTCCCCTGGTCCTCCCAGTGTGGAGGCATCCCGGCTACAACACTAACATCTGCTTTGTAGAAGAAGTAATGTCAAAAAGCCTTTAAAGACACCCCATCTTCTATTTATACTTGATTTGATGAACAATACATAACTCTAAGAAGGCTATCTTTTGTAGATGTGCTTTCTCACAGAGCTTATATGTGGGTTAATGGGAGCCGTTCCTGGAGCTAGGCGATTTTACATTAAAAATATAATTCAGAATGCACAAGCTTCTGGTGGGTGTAGGTGCACAAGAAATGTGCGCAAACTGCTCCAGGGTTAATTGTGGTGTCTGACTGATCACGTGTCCATGTGGAAATACTAGCAGATTAGTCAAGTGCTTCATGGATACCTCGGACTTGACAATTGCAGCACCTGCACCTGGAGGCAGTTTGAAAAAGAGTCTGCACGAGGAAGAAGGAGATCAAGAAACCGACTGGGAAGGCTGGACAGATGTGGAGTGATGGAAGAGGCAGGATTGTGAGGAGTCCGTGCTGTTTAGGGTGGAGGCATGTGGTTGGTGTGTGGGTACCTGGGGAATGAGTTGGGCACTCCTACAGAATGATGCCTGGGTGCAGGAGTGGCCCGTTGTACAGTGTCTCCCCTGATGATGCCGAAGGAGTGGTAGAGGGGACATGTGTGTGGTTCAGTCGCTGAAAGACTGGTGGTGGGGACCTGAAACAAGATTTATGGTTGACTGCACGGTCAGCATGGCCAAAACAGGATAGATAGAGGAAGCTGTGGATTTTAGAAAGAGCATTGGGGCTCCTGTTTTTAATTAGAGAAAAACTTTCTATTGCTTTTAACTAATTTTATTGGGCGTGTTTATTGTTGAATTATTCATCTCCACAGAGTATCAATTTTAGCTTTTGTATTATTTATTTATTTATTGACTATGAATTTTGCACCTTGGTGTTTTTTAGCACTGGGTTCAAGCTGCCAAAGGAGTCAACCCAGACCTTCACAGCAGGACTGCAGCCACCTCCTCTCACTATGCTGAAGCCCACTCCAGGCAGGTACCCACTTACATTAAAAAAGGTGTGATTAGCCACAAATTAAAGCCAAGTGAAAAGGCTTGTGATCCCTCTCTGTATTTTTGTTCTTGCAATGCAGCAAAGGAAGACTTGTTATTTCCACATCCTTTATTTATTTTTGGATTTTTAATCCAATTTCCTGTCAAGTTTTCCTTTGAGACAATAAGCCATTTCTTTTCATCATATCACTAAGATGAATTTCTCTTTTTCTTGACAACTTTTTAAAAAGTGATAGTTTGATTGTTCCCCTCCAATTCCCTTCCTTGCATTACGTTTACGGATAGTCCAACAGCTGTAAATTCACCTGAAATCTGCAGGTCACTTGTGTAGCCCTGCGCTTTGTTTCAGTGGTTTACTAGAATTGTGCGCTGTTATGTATTTTAGAGAAAGCCTTTTTATTTTTACAGTGTTTCACACAATAAATCAGACGGTACTAGTTTAATACACTTCCAATTAAACAATATGGAAGCAGACATGCTATTTTTTTACCAGCTAACGTCAATGAAAAACTATTTATACTGTCTTTAGAAGAGGAACAAATAATAAGATGATGTAAGTCCATGCTTTTGAAAGATGTGGGAGTCCAACCCAAAAATGTAGGGACATTTAAACTTAAAGATGGCAAAATATGAAAGTGTCACAATTGAGCAGAAGATGCCATGCAGCTTTAGGAGCCCAAGTTTGAACCCAAGTTCAATTACTGTTCATGTACATTTAACACATTGTCTCTGGTTTGTCACATTAACATAGATAGTGAGCAAAAGCTGAAACCAGTACTGGATTAAATCCCATTTAAAAGGTAGTGGGGATCTTCCATTAATTTATTGAGAGTGAGATCCATATTTGACTGATTCAGGGGCATTTATCTTAGTGCTGCTTGACCTCAGTGCTGATTTTGACACAGTCTGTCATGCCCTTTTAATTGAGCGTATGTCTGTAGTACTAGGGTGCTGTACCGTGTTAGCCATTATGGATGTAGTGAGAAGTTAAGCAAGAAGAAGGGGCCTGAGTTGCCTTGAAAGCTTGAATATTGTAATCTTTCCAGTTAGCCAATAAAAGGTGTCATTTCAATTGACTGTATGAATAGTGGCTCGAGCTGTCTAGTACAAGTCCTATTTATCAGACCGTTCTTAGATTCTCTTCATGAGTAATAATGAATCTCACTCTGCCCAAGTGTGCCATGGTGGACCCCTGAGTTCATTTCTGAGGCCTGTTCTTTTCAGCAAGTTACGCTTAGGGCAAATTATAAGTAAACAGGGTTTAGGATATCATTGTTTTTGCAGGTGACACTCAAATCTATGTTGGGGTAAAACCTACATGCACTCTCCTCAGCAATTGTCTTCATGAAGTAAACTCATGGATGAAACACAATTTCCTTCAGTTAAATTATTCAAAGACTGAGGCTCTTTTAATAGTTATTCCTTCCTCTATACAAAAAGTTAACCATTTTTGTTTACCTGATGATAGTATCTAGTTATCACCTCCCACTGATGTTCGGAACCTTGGAGTTATTTTTGACAGTCAGCTCTCATTTGAAATACACACTTAAAACATTAGCAAAAGTTATTTCATCTCAGTATTACCAGAGTGACCATTTCTATCATTAACTGCCACAGATAAGCTTATTCATGCCTTCTTCACTTCTTGTTTAGATTATTGTAATGTGGTTCTCTTTGGTCAACCTGTAAATTCTCTTTAGAAGCTCCCGTGTGTGCAAAACTGTGCTGCTGGGATTCTTACCCATACACCAATGAACCATCATATCACTGTGTAATCTCACATTTATGTTGGTTCCCTGTTCATGAACACATTTCATTTAAAACTCTCTTATTCCAACATACACAGCTTGACTGTTTTAAGAAACATTAAAGCTTTCATTTTATTTGAACTTTTAATGTTGTATGTTTTGTTCTGTTTGATTATCTAGCTTGCTTTGCACATATTACTGTATGTAAAACTTGTTTTTTCTGTTTTTTTATTTACTGCTTAATTTATACTTTTTACTCTACTTATTATGCCTTGTAGCGTTTTGGGTCAAGAAATGCATGTTATAGATACATTTATTATTATTATTGTTATTATTCAATTCATATAGTCACAATAAAAAGTGTTCATATGAATGGTTTCACATTTTATTCTTATCACCATTGAATCACAGTGGATTTAATTTGACTTTTCTTCACATTGATCAACAGAAAAAGACTCCTTAATGTCAAAGTGAAAACAAATCTCTGCAAAGTGGTCTAAATTGATTAGAATTATAAAACACAAAATACTTGCTCATAAGTATTCACCCCTTTTAATATTACACACTTAAATCCTGACTGGTGCAGCCCATTGGTTTTAGAAATCACTTGATTAGTTTTAATTGATAGTATTATAAATGCACCTACGTGTGAAAGGTACGGTGGGCTAACCTACAGAATGAAGACAAGAAGAACAGACCAAGGAACTGAGTGAACAGGTGACTGAATAGCACAATTCAAGGGATGAAGACAAGAAACTATCCTTGTCACTGAATATCCACTGCGTAACAGATAAATCAGTCATTAAGAAATGAAACAAGCACAGTACAGCTGTAAATCTGCTAAAGCAGACTGCCCGATAAAACTGAATGACCGTGCAAGAAGAAGGCTTGTGAGAGAGGCCACTAAGAGACCTTTGAGAACTCTTGAAGGAGTCATAAGCTGCTGTAGCTGACATTGGACAGACTGTCCAGGCAACAACTGCTGTGCTAGTGCTTTACCAGTCACACTTTTATGGGAGAGTGGCAATGAGAAAAAACACACAGGACATCTATACTAGAGTTTGCCGGAAGGTTCATGGGAGACCCCAAGGTCAACTGGAAGAAGGTTCCATGGTCTGATGAGAACAAAATCGTGTTCATCATGTTTGAACACTGCACATTATTGAAAACACCATCTCCATCATGAAACATGGTGGTGGCTCATCATGCTGTGAGGATGCTTCTCTGCAGTAGGCCCTGGAAGGCTTGTGAGGGTAGAAGGTAAAATGAATGCAGCAGAATGCAAAGAGATCCTGGAAGACAACCGCAGGCAGTTAGCAAAAAGCTTGCGCCTTGCGTGAAGATTTTATTTTCCAGCAAGATTACAGTATAATCTGAAACATACAGTCAAAGCTACACGGCAAAACAACAAATTAATGTCCTGGAGTGGCTGAGTCAAAGTCCAGATCTCAGTTCAAATGGGAAAACGTCCAAGGGTTAAATACTTTTTATAGGTATTGTGTGAACTCTAAGTTACTAGGGAGGTTGGGCTGTTTTGAGCAAACCAGTCTTTATAGTATTTAAGAAGTGGAAGCACAGGAGACCCTTTAGAGATATGGGGAATAACAGGAAGTACTTTCTGACTAGGGCTAAGAAGCTTATAGGTGGGTCACTTGGCACCAGGAGTTATTATTTTCTTTTTATTTTACGCATTATAAATATTTGAATATTTTTTGTGGAATTGAGTTATATATATTTGATTTAGTATCACAGTACACTTCAGTCCAAATATAAAATAAGGTTTTGATTTATTTTGATATATTTTAATGAATATTCTGCTTTTCCATGTCTGTAACAGTCTGATGTGTGCAGACTTCATTTTGTAACATTATCCACTGTACTAAGTCACAAGGTGGTCTAAGCTAGTATGCAATTTTGTTCCTCTTCTCAGACTCCAAGAAGCACACTGCAACTACACTTCATCTTAGTCTTGGTCTGCTGCAAGTCCGCAGTTCTGGGGCACATAAAAAAACAGTGTTAAACCTGAAAGTTAGTCTTGACACCATAAATTCATACTACAACAACAACACCATTTATTTATATAGCAAATTTTCATACAAACAGTGCAGCTCAATGTTCTTTACAAGATGGAATAAAAAGGAAGTTAACATAAAACATAAACAAGATTGGGCAATAGTATTATACAGTATGTAACAAAGAAGTAGGTAAGGTTGGCTGACTAGGAGGACAGAAATAAAAAAAAACAAAAAAAAAAAACTCCAGTTAGGCTGGAGAAAAAGCAAAATCTACAGGGGTTCTAGGACACGAGACCACCCAGCCCCTACTGGGCATTCTAACTAATATAGATGTCCTAATTCATTTCTCATGGTTTTCAGGCTTCCAATGGAAGAATTTGATGATGATGGTCATATAGACATCTGGGACACCCACCATTTAATCCATAAACACAGGGGGCAGCAAGGTACCTTGATCAAGTGGTAGTGGAGCAGATCATCACCACAGAAGAACAGGAAAAGAGTGCAGAGAAAAATACAGATTAGTATGGAATTGCTGAACCCAGAGGAAAATGATAATTCAGTGCCCATAGAGACTAATAGGGAGACAACTAAAATGTAGCTATGAAAAAGCCATCTTAAAATAATGTTTTTTAGCAGTTTTTTAAAAATATTCTACAGTATTAGCCTGATGAATTTCTATTGGTAAAGTATTCCAAATTTTAGGTGCATAACAGCAAAAGGCCACTTTACCACTTCTTTTTAGGTTGGCTCTTGGAATTTTAAACAGACCTTCATTTCAAGATCTGAGGTTATGACTTGGAGTCTAAGGGGACAGACATTCTAAAATGTAGGATGGGGCGAGATTATTTAAGGCTTTGTAAACAATTCATGGTATTTTAAAGTCAATTCTAAATGACACGGGCAACCAATGTAACAATGCTAAGACTGGTGAGATATTTTCAGATTTTCTTTTTCTAGTTAAGATTCTTTCAGCTGCATTTCAAACTAAATGTAACCGCTTGATGTCTTTCCTAGGTAGTCCTGTAAGGAGTGTAGTACAATAATCTAGTCAAATGAAAACAAAAGCCTGAATTCATTTTTCATCATCTTGCAAAGTTATAAAAGGTCTAACTTTAGCTATATTCTTTAAGTGAAAAAAATATGGTCCTAGTAATCTGTGATAGTATGTGATTTAAAATTTAAGTCAGAATCAACAGTTACCCCTTATTTCTTTATTTGCGACTTGACTTTTTAGCCTAAGGTATCAAGTTAATTATTAATACCTTCACTGTAAACCTTTTTTTGCCAACAACTAACATTTCTGTTTCTCCTTATTTAGTTTCAGATTCATTCAGAAGTACCAGATCAGCATGGAATCGTCCTACATTGATAGCACACTACAACTGATCCCAAGAGTTAATTACATGATTCAATTATTTTGTTTTTACTTTAATAAATAAATGTTAACAGCATTCACTAGTTCCATGGGAAAAACCCTGTAAAACCTCAGTGATCTAATGAGTGACCACAGTAGGCCCACATAGCCACATTATACCCAAGAGCTTTGCTGTAAACACATTGGACTGCTGTTTATTCTAAATATGTTACAATTCAAAAAATAAAACATTCAGCTTCCCTTTTTCACTAAACAACAAGATTCAATATGCTGCATTTTCAAGGTAAGTACAATTACAATTAGTCTATAATGTTCTAATGTTTCACTATATACTATACTCTAGCAACAATAACCAATATGGCAGTGCTGTTATCAATACCGCCATAAATGCTTACTTGCTCTTAATGTGTATCAGCATTCATCTTACTCATTAAATCCCTGATAATGAACCACATAAAGGTACTAGTAAACTCAGCAGATAGCTGCTAGTCCATTTGTATTGGGCGGATAAGAACTGATAAAGCTCAATCAGTCAATAACAAACAAATCAGCTAATTAGTAAGAGCAAAATAAAAGCTGTAGAGAGCAGATTAAGGGTCATAAGAATGGCAAAGCTGGAAAGAGAGATGGAAAAAATATAACAAGAGGCTCAGGAACTAGCAAAAAAGAATAGGTCTTAACTCTAAACATCCCTCAACTAACCTGCCCCTGTCCTGTAGATGTTGATGCAAGTGCGACTCAATTTGTGACTCAATTTAACAAAAAAAGAAGCAAACATATTGAATTAGCTCAACAGCAATGTTTATCTTCATAGTGAGTATTTATTTTGTAATCTGCTACATATTCAACTCGGATAATAGGACAGTTGGTACCTTTGTGTGTCACCCTACAATCGAACAAGAAGCTCTGCAAAAAAATGAGTTATCACAATTGATATCTTTTAAACAAACATATACACACCTGTGAGGGATGTTGAAATTGACAACACACAGTATGAAATACAACATAAAGTAAAACAAGACATACCTGCTCTACTAGGCCAGACTTCACAGGGTAGGAGTGATCAATGTCGGTCTTGGAGAGCCGCAGTGGATTAAGGTCTTTGTTCCAACCCAGTTGCTTCAATAGAAAACAATCCTTGCCAATAATTTAATTTTGTGTCTTGTTAGTGTTTTGGCTCTGCAATGTTAGGTCATTATTAAATTGTAGATTTTTTTGTAGAAGAGCAAGACTTCTTTACAGGAACAGCTCTTTACTGAACTCCAGAAACCAAATGTAAGAAAGGCAGGCCAAAGAACACCTGGAGGAGAACTATGAAAAAAGAACTGAAGACCATGAATCACAGCTGGCACACCATGCAGACAGTTGGCCAAGACAGATCGACGTGGAGCACCATTATTGCTGACCTACATGCCAACTGGCAAAGCAGATAGTAGTAGTTGTAGTAGTAGTGTACTGACTCAGGTTAACGCAGTAAATTTATGTAGATGACTGAGGGATACACATAGTCAAAAGGCAAGCTATGGTCAGAATGGAAAGCCAATCCTGTTGTTCAAACAAATTTGAAATCTATTTCAAAAAACTGTAGTCAGAAAATAGAAAAAGACAACAAAATGAGCAGTCAAAAGGAAAAAGGTTTTGAAAGATTTACTATCCGTAAACTTTGATATTTTGGAGATGTTTGGAGTGATCTTTAAACCGTCACTTTGATAGCGTCACAAGTAGTACACAATATCCAGACAACAGGAGATGCCAAACACCCCACAATAATGTTATTATAGGAAACAAAGATGGCACCACAGCATAACAGTAAAACCTTGAGCTTTCTCCATTTACTCTAGAAACAAAAACAAAAACTAATGAAAAAATTAAAATAAGTAGATTGCTTAAATCCATGCAGGAAATCTCATAAAAACCTTAACAAAAACACAGGTAACAACAAAACCCCCTTTCTGAGGTGTGGTCAATAAATGCAACTGTTGGGTTTTCCAGAAAAACAGGCAAACAAGACAACAAATCAGGAACATGGCAATCAACAGAGTGAATACAGGATTGATCTCCTGGGCCATACGTATCCCCTTGTGTGGACCAAATATTCAACAATTGGACCATAAAGACATAAGTTACGGATAAAGTGGATCTCAGACTCATAAAAGTTGTCCACCTCAACAGTTGGGGAATAAGTAGGACACACATTATAAGGACTGGAGTGAATAGGTTGCAGCCTAAATACATGAAATGAGCCAGACCATAAGACGCAGGTTACACACTCTTCCAAATAACATAAGCACCAATAAAACGTGGTTTTGAAAACCCAAGATCAATGAATAAATTGTTTAAATCCATTCTGGAAATCTTATAAAAACCTTAATAAAAAAACCCATCACAACACTTACGTTTTGACGTAGATTTACACTATTTTTGATTTTCCAGTTTTGACCTTTTTTCTAGCTAGCCATCGTCAACTGGGTCTCTTTTTCTCAAAACTTGTCTATTTGCAGACATAACAACAATGGATTCCACCCCTGTCACTTAAAAATGGAATACAGCAGAAAAAGGCATATGCACATGAAAGTGAACAACTGAAGACTGGAAATGTAACCTGCTAAACATGAAAATTCTATGTTTTCTGCTGCAAAATCTAGATAGCAGGGTCAGAATTTAGAGTAAACATCATGAGTCAATGGATCCATCCTCCCTCATGTCAGTGCAACTGGTGTTTTACCACCCTATCAACGCACTGTTGCTGAACATGTTCATTCCTTTATGACTACAGTCTGTTTATTTTATTGTTAAACATTTAGGAATGCCTGCAGAATTTTTATATTTTGCCTTTAATTTTATACAAGCTGAGGCTTTATGTGCAAAAACCTTATCCAGGCAATAAATGGACATCTGTAGGCCTATTGTATACAAATTAGGTCACTTGTATTTTACAAACGGTAAGAGAAGTCAGAGGGGAGAGAAAAATCCAGCAAGGACTTCCAGATATGACTTGCAGACAGGGAAGAACAGCAGGGCCATGTGAGGCCTGTCTCAGACCGGGGAGCGGCTGCCAGGTGGCGGGCTACAAGAGACTGACAAACTGCAATTGACGTCTGTAATGAAGAACCCCATCAGCGTGAATTTGCTGTAACTGAATCTGAAAGTAATTTAAAGAAGACCTTCACAGATGCATTATCCTGGTTTGAACTTAAAACATTTAAAAATGAATGTCTACACATCTAGAGAGCATGGTGCATCAAAAAGTGCTGTGCCCATATTCATTTTTTTAATGTGGATTGAATTTTCTGAGTATCCATGATTGATGCAGTATAGCAAGCATTTTAGCAGCAGTAATACACTTTATTATATTATAAGACATCATAATGCATATGTTAAAGTGTTAAAAATATTATAGACAATAGTTCATGATAAGAATTAAAAGTGCTTCTAGAGGGCTTTTTTGCTGCATAAGGCAGACAAGCAAAGGCCTTTTTCTGGGATTTAAATGCCTGAAGCTTTATATTACATACTAGCCATGTGCGCCCAACTACGTTGCGTGTTAAAGTTGTCTGTGAAGGGCTAGTCGTGAACTGGGCCCTTCGTCGCACAGCATTATGATTTTTTATAAGGGAAACAAAATTACAAAAGAAAACCCTTGGATATTAATTCGATAGGAACGGCCTACTCGGAATCACTGTCCGAATCGTAATTATGTGGTGGTGTAGGAGCATTTCTGCTTCTGTCCGTTCACAGTCCGTCTTATTTTCACGACGCTGTCATTTCCTCTCACAATCTCTTCTCAACCTTTCTCCAATCTCGCAGGTTGCTTTGTGGCAATCCAAAGAGTAAGGCAATATACATGGAGCAATGGTTATAAAAGGGGGACACATAGGTATCCAGGCTCTTTAAAGCATAAATAGGGATCACTTCACTAACATGTGAGCAAGGCACGGTACAACTGTGAGACGCGCAGCACTCGCCGGCTACAACGTAACAATAATAATTTCTGGAACATTCTGTTACATTGTCATTCATTTTACCCACTGTCTTTCTTTCAATCTTATGTTACGTAGGCACGTACCTTTTATCTTCGGCAATGTCATTCTCTAACCAGGCATCAGGAGCTAACCAGCGTAACAGTATCCACCACCCCTGTCGTTATTCCGGCACACTGTTGACATCCGTGAGTAACAACACTGTACTAAACTGGAAGGTGGTCTACGCATGTGTGGAATTTGTGGACAAAGATGAAGATCTAAATGAAGATCTGTTTAGTTAATTTAAAGCACAACAATTTGTTTAGTTTGAATGTCTCTGTTTTGAGGTGTGACTGGCCTTCTACAGTCTTCAGCAGTATAAGCCTGGAGGAGATTCTTAATGCAATTCCCATGTTTTAGCTGTCTCTCTACTGCCATCTAGTGCGTCTTCTTCTAATTCATTCACAGACAAACAAAGATCAAGATCCAAATGAAGATAATATATAGAGATGCTTAAAAGTGAGGCTCTTGTACTACCATGCAAGCAAAATGAATATTGACTGCTTGGATACATTTGAGCATACACACTGCGTGAACGTGTACAGGTATGGTCTGTCAAAATGACACTAGATAGAGAGTAAGGCTATAAGTGTTCATGTTGTGTCCAAACAAACTTTACAAACTCAGCAACTTCAAATGAATGGACACATGCTGTCCTCTTTAACAGTAAATGGTTGCGTTTACTCTAAACAGTATTTGAGAGTTTAATATACTGTTTATGATTGGGGGTGATTTGGGGAAGCCCCAGACTTGGAAAATAACCAGGCATCCCTAGAGGGGAAATTCTGAGACTGAAAAGCAATCGATCCTCCCATTAGCCACCAGGCGTCAAGTATGTCATAATCCCCGTTCCCTCCCCATCTCCCAACCAGAGAGGCCAGATGTTTTTGGTGGCTTTTCACAACCAAGGGCGCTTCCCTGCTAAATCAGTACCAACTCACACACCGGCACAGGGCGCTTTCTTCCTACAAGGCCTAAGTTTTCATTTCGGGGCACCAACATGTGAAATCCAAAAGTGGGGGTCTTAGAGAAGGTTATTAAACACAAATAGAAACAATAACTGTCACTCTGAAATTAGGAGCAGCATAGATTGAGAGACAGAGGGAAGAATGAAGACTAGAAGACAAATGCCATTACCCACACATTTATAGCTGCTAACCATCCAGGTTGCATGGTGTGATTGTGACACCATGATTTACTCCTGCTTTATTCATAAGGGTTCAAAAAAACGTTTGAGCCTGCCCTCTTGCTTGCCTTATTGCTCTGTTTTGCTGTCTGGGGTCTAGGAAGTAGAGGAGAAGTCTTCAAGATAGGGAAATGAAGTTGCAGTAGCAGTCAACCCTGGGTGAAGGTGCAAATACATTGTGGCTACAGGCTACGTCTCCTTCCCAGACAAGTGAAAGAAGTGATGGTGGACAAGAGTAGAAGTGAAAGTTATATGTGGGGATCTAGAAAGCTAAGTATCTGAGTATGGGAAAAAACAAATCATCTCTCAGTTTGTCATCATTATTTAGTATTGGCTGTTCTTTTGTAAATTTGTGATGTACTTCAAGATGTGGGTTGTTGGTGACAGCAAGGGGCATGGTGTCCTTGTTGTCTTTGTTTTTATTTGACAGAAGGTTGTCTCTGAGTATGGCAGTAGCTCCTCTTATTTGAGTATCTGCTGTTTTGGGAGTATATTCTTCTCTAATGTTGTCTAAGCTCCTGCAATTGTTTATCCCGGCCCATCAGGTCTGAGCAAATATGATTATAATGTATTGTTTGGCTGAAAATGATGAAGTGCCTTATGTGTGATGTAATTGTTTTTTAATGTGTATAGGGGTTGCGATTTTCTGTAGGTTCACTGAAATCACCTACAGAAATGTTAGGTAAGTTAATTATAAACTATGTAGGGGTGATATTATTGCTTTGCTTTGTCATGTTCTGGTGGCATGAAGGCGTCTTACTAGGGATCTAATACCATACTGATTGATATATACCTGTATAATAAAGTGGCTGTTAAATGTAATTGTTGATGACTGCAGATGAGGACATGATATTCATCTATTTATCTGCTGCTGTCTATTTACTGCAAAATTTGCAATTCAGAAAAGTGGCAATGGTTTGTGGTCACACTTTTCTGCAACTGCTGCCAACTCATCTTAGACATTCACGTCATCATTATTTACTGAACTGGTTATTATTATTTTTTTTTTTACTAAAGATGTCTATTGTGATGTCTTTTGGTGCGAGGAATTTGAGTAGTGAATTTATTATTTGTTATGAACATGTAATAGAAAGTACAGGTTATTGTGAGAGATAAATGTACTGCAAGATGAACAACAAAGCCCCACAATGAAGTCAAACATGGAAAGGTCAAAGCATAAGACAGAAGTAAACAGACTGCCAGTATAAAGAGAAAAAACAAAAAGAGTTGTCTTGAAAGTGAAGCCAAATTCAAAAACCAAAATGAACCTCTCTACTCATTGTTTAAAGGTAAGGTACTAAGAACGAGAAGAAAGTGTTCCTTTATAGTACATTGTACCAAATTTTTACATAATGGATATCACGTTACCAGTGCAACTGACCGGGTTACATGATTGTGCATACACACATTATAACATGTTTTGAAAAATATTAGCATTATTAAAAATAACATGGAGAATCAAACAAACAACCAAATCAGATTTATCATAATCAAGCCATAAAAAGGTGAAGTAAAGTTTGTTTATAAATGACCAAAAATAAAGACATCTCAGCCATAATTACAACAGTGTTATACATTTGATTCCCATACACTGTCATTGTCAGTGTGGAGTTTTCACCTTTATAGAAAAATGTGTTCCTAAAATTAGTAATTTCAAAGTATTAGAAAAGTATTATAAGCACATTAGACACTATATTTTCTTCATTATTAAGTTGTAAGAGTTAGGAGTTCAAAAGCTCATGCCCATGTACTGTATTTTTATTACCGTGTATAAGCCACAGACCACCATTATCTCTCAAGTTGAAGTCTGGACATGCAGGAGAGTTGAGAAGAAATGGGCCCCTTGATAAGAAGGGGAATGTAAACTCTTGGGTTGTAAGTAATAGGTGAGCACTGGAAAAGAAGGGAGTGCAGGCAGGGGTTGTCAGACAAGTCTGATGGGCAGCAAAATGTTTGACACCCACTCAGCCGAGAGATAATGGTAGATTAGTTAGGGGGCAGAACTTGAGCAGTGAAATATTGAGGAGTTAAATGAATAAGGATGAATGTTATGTGATAAGAATTGTAATAAATGCAAGAGTTGCTTTTAGTTGTTTGCTCAATCCTTTTGGAACTGAGTCTGTATGTCATACATCCATCCATCTATTATCCAACCCGCTATATCCTAACTACAGGGTCACGGGGGTCTGCTGGAGCCAATCCCAGCCAACACAGGGTGCAAGGCAGGAAACAAACCCTGGGCAGGGCGCCAGCACACCACAGGTATGTCGTACAATAAACCTCAATTCTGTTGCCTGTCATGAGACTCTGAGCATCTTCTTTGTGGGGCTGAGGGAGCCTGTGCCGTGTCAATCTGCTTCAACACCTTCTACCTGTGTCTGCATAGGGTTTTTCTCCGGGTTCACCAGTTTTCCTCCCATCTCCCGACGATGTGCAGGACAAAAACATGGCTTGGTATGAGAGTTAATCTAGAGGCGTGAGAGAATATAAAAGAGTGGTGCTCCATCCTGGGCTTATGTTGTACCCAGGACTACAGTTATAAGCAATCCTGAATTGAACTGTTTGGGAATATGTGAACATATATCTAACAGAAGGTAATAATCATTTTCCTGCTGTAGGGAGCACAATATTTTGAGTATTACTAGCTTCATCTGTGTTTCTTTTAGGAAAGAGCAGTAGTGATCATCCTGCTTGGGCTTTTTTCCATTTCTTGTATATTACTAGCCCCAGTTGTTGCTCAAGTAATAATCCTTTGTCACATCCTGCCCAGGTCTAGTAGCGGTAGGCGAGCTACAGTATTACCAACAGGGAAAAACTCCAAAAATACACTTCGGCATCTAAAAGTAGACAAATTCACTCAGCAGAAAAAGACAAACTGTTAGAAAAATATCTGGACAAAGCACTGGTGAAATTAATTATATTTCAGCTTGTAGAAAAGGAGGCTGGTGAGATATGCTACTGCCAGTCAGTTACTGTATCTATGTAAAGAAGTAGAAAGTCTACCAAGACCATTAAGGATTTAGAATCCCACAGTTCACAAACTGTATTTGAGGAATCATTAGGTGTTCTGAATTTTGTTTTAATGTTAATATGGAGATAATTTTTGTCTTGTAAATAACAAATATCAAATTATTTTTGTAGACAAACATGTGAATCTTAACATTTTTAGTGGTCCTGGCCTAAAGCCTTTTAGAAGACTAATGAGAGAATTTTGTAGGAAGTTAAATAATCCATGTGAATTATTTATTAAATACAGCTGAAAAAGAAATCCCATTTATTTGTTTTTTTTTTTTTCTCAAACATTTCCCCCAACAGGGGATTCAGGCACATCCCAGTACTAAAGGCTACACTCTGCTTTAACAAGCTAAAAACTTTAGTCCCTTCAGCCATGAGTAGAAGCTTGTGTTATACATAACTGATTGACATAAGGAAAAGCCCCCAAAACTTTTCTTAACAGGATGCTGTGGTACCAAGAGCCACCAGAACAATGACAATGCACTTTGGAAAGTGTCTGGAGGGATATGACTGGCTTCTTTTCTGAAAAATGTCTTCATTTCATTCCTTGTATGCTTTGATAACGACAGTGGAATAGACTGTTTCAGGCAAGTCTCCAGAATCTCCTGTAAGTGAATCTCCAGTTAGGTTGAGATCTGGAAACTGGAAATTCAATCAAATTGTAAATTGTACATCGCTTTGGATGGGGATTTTGTCTTCCTGGAATATTACAACACCATCATAACAGGAGTGTTCATCATCAGGGGCCTCATGTATAAACGGTGTGTACGCGCAAAAATCTTGTGTATTCCCGTTTCCATGCTAAATTCACAATGTATAAAACCTAAACTTGGCGTAAAGCCACGCACATTTTCACGCTAGCTAAAGTCTTGGCATATGCAAGTTCTCCGCTTGGTTTTGCAAACTGATGGCACCCAGCATTAAATCAGTGCTTTTGTTCCAGAGTGATTTCCCTTTCTTTTTTAGTTCCACATCCCTGATGCGGCTTTATCATATACACTGAAATTAACCGCATGTTGTTTATTAATTTAAGGCATCTGATTGTAATTAACCTTTAACAATATAATGGTCCATGGAATGGCCAAACTATTCCAAATACCATAGCTGCTTTAGCGTTGTTCTTCTCAAAGCACCATTCAGTGTATTTTATCCCACTGTATCTGAGTGTGCAATCTGATTGGAAAGAGAATTATCAGTATACAGCATCAAGCACACGCTGCCTCAGCCATGCTGTCTATTGAACTGCTCTCATACAACAAATGCTTCAGAGCCTTTCCTGTAGGGACATTGTGGTTCAGAAACAGTTTTATCCCAAGAATTATAAACGCACTCAATCAGTCCATCAAGTGCTCCTTGTAGAATACTTTGTACTTATTAGTACAATCACCTCACTGTAAACTTGCGATACTGTTATAATTTTGCACAACCTGAGCCTCTTTATAAAGCGCGTATTTACATAAGATGATGATATCATTTTTAAGATGAAATGCAGCAAAATATGTTCATTACATTATACAGATAAAATGTTACCATCATTTAAAAAATCTATATTGTTAATAATTAAACATGTGAGGACACGGTGGCGCAGCATTAGCGATGATCTGGTGCCCTATTCACGGATTGTTCCTGCCTCACGCTGTATTCTTGCTGGGGCTGGTGCGATACTGGAAGGATAGATGGATAGAATAATTAAAGATGTATTACAAAGATATTTCTATTTTCCTTAAAAGTATTAAAGAATCGGCATTCTAAGCTTACAGATTGCTTAACATCTATTACAAAGCTGATTGTGTGGCGATTGGTTACTTGGAGAAAAAAAAGGAATGACAGGAATTGGAGGTTAGTACGTTTGAAATTGACCGTGCTGCTGCAATAAATTATTTCATCAAAGGTCAGCAAGCATTTTGCATGAGGCGGTCTGTGGACAGGGCGCCAGCTTGTCATTATCACTGCGCCACTGTGTTCCCATGTTTAATAACATGTTTTAACTCCTGTCATCATGAAAATGATATCAAGTATACATCTCAGTATTTTAATTATTCCGAGAGCTGTAATATCACAAATATAATGGATTCTGTGTCCAGTCGGAGGAAGAGAAAGCCCATTTAAGAAGCACGTAGTGATTCAAATACATATCGCACATAGAAGAACACATACAAAACAAAGCATTTAACGTGCTACTATAGTCACGATGGTATTTGAGAAACTAGTAAATTAATGAAGTTTATGATGTTCTACTTTAATGACAAAATAAACTACATGATTAAAGTGGAAATTTCAAGATTAACGTTGACATTTTGAGCTTTTTTCTCATTGTGTCCCTTTTTTATTTTATTTTCCCTAATAAGCTTTCTTATGACACTCAGACGGTGCGCTACGACTCACCTTTTCATGGCGACTTTGATACTTGACAACTTCCTTTTATTTCGGGCACTGTACAACTTTGTGAACTTGAGCTTTCAAGTTTCTTTGACACTCTATGTCACTCGATCAATTTCCTTTTGTTGTTTATATCACTGTTTAAACTAACAAATAGTACATTTTTCCTTTGCCTCCACTTAGTATTCGCTGAAATTCTTCTATTTTCCCCCGTGCTTTTGCCATTGCCTTTTCACAGAATACTGAGCACAAGGGCTATTTATGTTGATCTACATATTCAAAGAGGCATAATTCTGGGAGGAGACAGGACAGGACAGCAGGCACATGGACGAGCGTTACTTTTCACGCTGACAGGATTTATAGAGCGGAAGAACATGGAAGTTGGCGAATGCACAGATTTATGCATCTGGATTTTTTTGTGAGTACGAACATTTATGCTTTTGTCCGTATGCCATGTTTTAGTGTGAATTCTACGTATGCCATTATGCATGAGGCCCCAGATGATTGCTTTTTATTTATTAGTACTTACTGTGTTTTCTAATGCAATCAGGGTACCTAAAAATATCAAGAAAAATCACACAAAATTGCAAAATAGTTTCTATGACTCTTCACTCTGAGAAGTAAGCATCCAGACTTTTAAACTTCTTTTGGAGCATGGTATGCATGTGCCCATCCATTTGTTGAGAGTAAGATGAAAGATCCATCCATTATCCAACCCGTTATATCCTAACTACAGGGTCATGGGGGTCTACTGGAGCCAATCCCAGCCAACACAGGGCGTAAGGCAGGAAACAAACCCCATGCAGAAGATGAAAGATAACCGGAATAATTTTTCCACTGTTTAGTACATCATCAGTAGAGTTCCTATCAGGTGCAGCAAGGGGCTTGCAGCCCAACCATGATATTTTTATGTGAAGTTCTTTACAAACTATTCATGCTCTTGCCTTTACATTTTCATTTTCAGTCATATGACGTCAAGTTGCTAGTTTGACATTTTTCTCACTGAATCAATGCCCAGGCATCACAATTAAGGAGTTTTCACATTTCCCACTTTCTTATGATGTCTTTCCTGCTGACCTCCTTGCTACATTAGCCATAATTCCTTTATTTCTGTTCGTCATTGAAACTACTAAACACTCACAATATCAGCTCTCTTTCAGGTGCACTAAGGATACATCCACACTTCTATGTGTTCCAAAAATCTTTAACTTTAACTTGAGAAATCTCCATCTATACTGGTGTTTTTACATTATTTACTAAATTATCCTCGTCCACACTAAAATGACCAAAAATGTATATGAAGTAACTTTCCGTCTACACTAAGCCTGCACACAGTATAGATGTCTTATTGCCTACCGGAAAGTCATCTTAGGTGAAAGAGCATTGGAATTATCAGATGGAAAGTTCTCTTATCAGATTGCAAAGCCAGCACAGACTCTACTATAAAAAACCCAGGAACTGTTAGGTGGCCATTTGGTCGAGGTTTTTAAGACTGTAATCTACAATGTTGTCCACTAGCTACAGTTCATCAATTAATTAATGCACAGATATTGTTGATTTTTGTTTTTATTTAATCAATTTCTACCTTGTTCTCTGTGTGTTTTAACACATTTGCATTTATATGTGTACCAGTTCTGTATTTAGTAATTTGTATAATCTGTATTTGTATTTTAACTGAGAATTGTTCACAGCGCTCTCTGCCTGCATTCAGTAAATAGCACTATACAAAAAATAGCTGTTGTTGTTGTACCCAAAACATTTGATCCTTGAAGGGATGGTAACATGATCAGCAATAGTATTTATCATAAAACTGTAGTGATCAAGAAATTATTTGACTTTTGTGCATTTATGCAGCATTCAAACTATACAAAATGCAATTTAGATGCATACAGGGAAGCAACACGACAACTGCCATGGAAAGCAATCTTGGTTATCTTTCATGAAGAGTGACCAGATAGGGAATGAGACATTGTAATGAGCAGGATACAATCAGGAAAGGAGATGTAATAGGCACCAACAAATCAGAACTCCATTAGAGTTTATGTTTTTGCGCACCCATACCACAATGCTGATGCCGTGTTCCAGAAATGTACAGTTCTGGAAAGTATTTTCCAAAGTCTCCATTTTCGGGGGTTGAAAACACTGAGGTAGTGTAGATGAAAGACGAAAACGGTGACTAATGTCCATGTTTGTATTCGAAAACATTGTAGTATGGATGGGGCCTATGATCTCTTCTTAAGGCCGAGGTAGTCATCATTCTTGGCAACTGTATCTACCCAACATTTTCAGACACAAGCTTAACTACAGTGGGATAATAATTATCTCAGTCACCATAAGCATGCCTTCAGCATTGTTCGAATCATTCATTTACTTCATTGTTTCCTTTTACATTTACCTGTATAATATTAACAAGAAATTATATTAAAATAACACATAATATGGAGCTTAGTTTCTGTTAAAACAAATGGCTCAAAATTCTTTGTAATGCCTTCATGCATACATCCGTATATCCACAGCTCCCTGTAGCAATAAAGTGAGACTCTAACTAATACTGACAACAAGCAAATAATCAATAGTTCTTACAAAATGGATTTTGCTCACTGAACAGAACTCTTGAGAGAGCTGTAACATGCTGACATTACACACAAGGGGAATGTGGAATAGATGAGAAAGCTGTTACTGTGTGGAAAGGTAGTCACATAAAATACAGATGTGTTGATCACAATTGTGTAAAACCTGCCGCGACTCATGCAGTTATCCCAATAATTGTCCCTGCAAACTCCTTTAAAGACTCCTGGAGCTGCTCATTCCCAGAAATAAGAAGTTATATAGTAGCTGTCCAAAAAGTACCCTGGCTTTGTTATGTCCACTCACCTCAGTACACAGTACACAGGCTGCTGTGAGTGCAACTGTCCAATGCAGTCAGCATATTAAACAGATACGAATTGGTGTGCTTTATTCAGTTTGTTATTTAATAACATTATTTCTTTCCCAGTGTTGAATTCAGAATAAGATTCCTGAAAATCATTTGTTATGTTTTTTTTTTTTTTAAATGGCTGTGCTCAGTAGGAGATGCTCAATCAACCAAAGCACCACAATTAGAATAATATTTCCTTTATTTGTGGTTGTATTACTTCTATTTTCTTTCCCAAAAAGTAATTGTGTGTACTTATCAAATAAAAAGGGTGGGTCACAGTTTAGTGTTAATACTGTTTTAGCAAAAGACAAAAAACAATAACACTGTATTGTAAGGAGACTGAGGTCTTTTAATGTGTGCAGAAAACTGCTGGAAATGTTCTACCAGTGCATAGTAGCAGTGTGGTGTTCTATGCTGTGGTCTCCTGGGGAAGCAGCCTGAGCTAAAAAGAAGCACAATACCTGAACCAACTTATCAGAAAAAGATGCATCATCTCAGGGCGAACCCTGGACACACTGGAAGCTGTTGTGAGAAAGAGGATGGTGGTAAAATTGGACGGCATCATGAAAAATCCCCCCATCCCATCCAGGAAGAGTTGTCTTGGAGCACTTCTAGCCACAGGCTCATTTCACCATGGTGTGCTAAGAAGCAACTCTGGGGGGCTTTCTTCCTACCACTGTCAGGCAATTCAGTGCTTCCTCCTGAAATACACTTTAAGTTCATCTTAAAATATCTGCATGTCTATTTGTGATTACTTATTTATTAATAGATTGTTTTGTTTCCTGTATTAATTGTCCTCTGGCATTAATAAAGTTTGTCTAATCTAATCTATGTTAAAGGCAGCAAGGTATAAGTCCATCCCACTTACAAGAATGAAAAATGTAAAGAAAAACAGTGTGGTGTAGCCTAGTGGCCCTTTTGAGGAGTTCTGCCACCTGATGTGGCATCCGGTGAACTGCATTCCCTCTTCTGCTGTTCTCCTTTTATTTCTAATCTGGATGTCACATGACAAAAGGGGCACATCTCCTGAATTCTTTCTGGAAGCCTTCAGGCAACTTATCAACATTCGGGGGTATATATGGTGTAACAGAAAATATTGTCCCCACTGCAAAATGGGTTCCTCTGTGCTCCCAGTTCATTTCAAGAAGATGGACTGAACTGAGACCTGACAATTAGCAAACCCTAGTTTAATATAAGAGCTGTATTTATTCCTTTGATGTGTCTGTTGTTAACTCTGTCTGAGGAATTTTGAAATGGGAGAACTGAAAAAAACAATATGATTAAGTTTTACAAAAAAGTCAGGAATTCAATGGCAGATAGTGTGGTGTAGTGGTTATGGATTTGGATTCCAAATGCTGAGGTTATGAGTTCATATCCTGCTTTTGACACTATGTGACCCTGGGCAAGTCACTTCACCTGCCTGTGCACCAACTGGAAAAACAACAAAGAAATGGAACCAATTGTATCTCAAATGCTGTAAGTCGCCTTGGATGTAAGTGTCAGCCAAATAATAATGTCAATAGTTCCTACATATGTTCAGTTCAAAAATGCTTATAGTTTAAAAAGAGAATAATAATAAAATGGTTCTCACTGAGAGTAAATGCACTCACATGGACCTATTTTCACACATATTAATCCCCTGATTATCCAGGTTTCATAATAATCATTATTTCTAAATTGACAGCAACAAGTCAGACTAATACAACTAATAGCTAACACATTATTAAAGGATTAGTTACAAACCTGCAGCCGATTGAGCTAAGTATCATATCTCTGCTCTATGACTATTTGGACTGGGACCCCATCCTGAATTGTTCCTATTCTGTTCTCTGTAGCTCTCCCTGCAGGACCAAGCTGACACTACTCAAGAGACTTGTCTTTCAAGTGATAGCCAGGAAACGAAAAACCTGAGCTTCTGACTAAATGTTTGTGCCGCTTGTAAGATTTTTTAAAAATTGTTTTTCTAACTGGATTAGTCTGTGTCAGTAACAAATAGATGAATTACAGTATCTCCTGTTCTCTCCATGGATGCAAAATGAAGGATGGTGTTTTGAGGTCATGTGGTGTGCATGGTCACTTGCTTCACAACAAGACAATGCCATGGACATTTTACTTACAGAGAAAGGCCTTAAGGACACTTTGGGTGTTGTGATTGTAACAGAGGTAAGTGCAGATAATAAGGGAGGATGACCAAGAAATCGATTGATTATAAAGGAGAGAGACAATCAGCAACTGAAAACAGACAAAATTATGAAGGCCTAGTATCTGTTATAGCACTTTACCATTCCTGTTACTGTAAGAACAAGTGATAATAGGATTTCAAATACCAATGATACAAATAAGTATAATTTGGAATTTTAAAATAAAGTGTTGATCTTTTTATCATTTAGGAACAGGCTGGCAGAACTGTGGGATACTAACCCACATGTAGTGATAACCAACACCAATTGTGTGAAATTGAATTCAAAGTGAAACACAAATAAACTGCTTTCTCCTTCCAGCAAAATTTGTGCCTTGACCCAAGAGAGATACTTAGTTCTGTCTGGAAGTTATTATATGCATTAACTCTGCAATTCTGTCTGTTAAATCAAGAAATAAAACAAATCAGAAACAGCACAGTTAGAAAAATAATTTATTTCTTCAAAATAGATGTTCTTTGTAGCAACTTTTATGTGCCTTTGACAAATAAACCAGACAAGTGAGACAATAATCAGAGTGCACAGAGCAAAGTCATCTTCATTGTGTTTAACTACAGTAATAACACAAAACAAATTAAGAAAAGTGTTGCAGTTCCACCTGGTTACATTGTTTATTAGCCTCAGGGCGCTGAAGAGGTTGTAAGGCAAACCAAAGTGAGCCCAAGTGGGGACGTGCTGGGAAGGGAGCACCATCTAAGTGAAGAGATCCCAGTTCCATAGCAGCATTTAATTGAAGACACTGTAGGTGTTTTAACTGATTATGAGTTTCCACCGATGTTAATTTTGTCTCCTCGACCGGCTTCACCACAGCCTTTAAATCAATGATGTGAACAATGAATCTGATTCCCAATTATTAGTTTTAGTCTAAAAGACCAATTAGTTTACCTTGACTTACAGTTGTTTATAGGTTATAGGTTATAGACCCCGATAAAACAATCCACTAGTCACTCTGTCATGTATAACCTCAGAGATTAAGTACTATTAAATTAGCATGTTCTTTATAATAAAACCTCAGAGGCTAAGTAGTTAACTTAATGTGTGTTACATAAGTAATATATGCACCATTCCCTTTAAATGATGCCAGATAGCAAACTGAACATATATTACATATAATTCCAAAGCCTAACTATTTAAAAATATATATTAAATTGGAATAACCTAATGGTGAACCTCAGAGGCCGAGCTTCAGTGTCTACCTGCAAAAATAGGTTATACATTTCTAACATCAATTATAAAGATAGTAGGCACAAAATCAGTGAAGCTTTACAAATTAATGATAAATTTATTAATATCAAATTCAAAACTAAGTACAGTATCAGAATGAAGTTTTAAAAATGGTGGTATACAGATTGCTAGAAAAGCACATAGACATGCACAAAGACTGCTCAATGTATTTTAAGGAAATATGAGGAGAAAGGATGCAAACCGCCTACTATAGCGTACCCCCTTTGCACACTTGAGGTCTGCTTCATCAATATACACATTTTGGAAAAAACAAAACATACTACAACTGTAGCACACCCTTTTAAAACTAACTGATTATAGCATTAATATTAATTTATGTCCAAACATGTCTATGAAAATATTTCACATTTCATGGATATCCTTACATTAATTCTAATGAGCTTTGATACCTTTTGGGCTGGGTGCCATTTGAGTTGAGGCAGACATTTGGAAGTCGTGTTCTTGTCATATGAAAGCAGTTCTCCTTTTCTGTGCCTAATCAGACCATATATATTTTTATGGGGTGCAAACTTTCTGAAAAACAATTCCTATATTTATAGCCTCAACTAACAGCTGGTTACTTCAAAAATCAAACACACAGACACAAAGCAGGCGACAGAATGACAAAAAGATCCAAACATTAAAGAATAAATAGCACTTAGCTTGACTGTTCATGCAGATCTAACATCCTGAAACAAACAGCTGTTGAGATACTGGAAGGCAATCCATTGTTCCCATTCATTGAACAAATACCTTGAGTACCAGAAACAATGTGTGTTCAATTTAGCTTGGACATCGGGATACTACCTACTTTTTAGGAAGGATGCCCTAATGACCAGAGAGAGTCAGGAACTCAGTTTTACGTTTCATCTGAAGGACACCATTTTTATAGCATAGTGTCCCAGTCATCCACCCAGCCATACGTTTTCTTAACCCTCTTATCCAGCGCAGTGTTGCGGGGCACCTGGAGCCTTTCTCATTTTATTTAAATATTGTTCACAATAAATAGTCCAATAAACAATTCAATTTATAGTCTTTTTGTTCATGCTTCTTTCTGTAAGGTAAAAGCTTTTGGACATACAAACAGCAAAATCACTTTATTAAATTAACTCATACAGTGTTAAAATAACTTTAAGTGTAATGACTGCACCAGGCAGCAGCAGTTTTCAATCGGATGGAATCAGGACATGGAACATAAAAGTAATAATGAGCTATGGTTGAAACCTGAAGGGCAGGAATTAAATAAATAAGGGCCAAAAGATGATGAGAGATTCAGCGAGAGAGTCAAAAACCAGAATATTTCATGAAGCCAAAGCCAAAATGCAAGACTTAAATCAAAGACAAACAGCAGCAAACAATTCATAGCCAGAGATATCTTTAACAATGAGGACGTTAGAGATTTAAGTTTTGAATCAGTCACTAATTTGGACAGTAAAGGAGTGTATAATGCTGACCTTTATCCTGTCGTGGTAATTACATCATGTGTTGCACACTCCCAGACATTGTGACTAACAATAGCCTGGCAATCTTGTATTACAGGCAGCAGGGTGGCACCCTAACCCTAACTCTACCCCTAACCCTAAATTTAATTTAATTTCAAAATTAACATATTAAAAACATCCTACATCAAAAAACAGGCCTTAAAAAATGAATACAAATTTTAAAATCAAATCCCAGATCATCATGACACGGAGTGCATGTATATGCAAAGAGTATTTCCAAATATACATTAGGGGTTAATTGAACACTTCAAATTTTGTTAGGTAAAATATTTTATACTCGATCTTCAAATGAATCTGTTTTCCTGAAGCTGTCACTATCTGTATGTTTACAGCTGAGGCTTAACATGCATCACAGGAAAATTAATGGAAGGAATTATTAAGGATAAGATTGAGTAACACCTGGTAAGGACGGAGTTATTCTGAACAGGGTTCAGAAGAGGGAGGTCGTGTTTTACTAACATGCTGGAAATCTATGAGGTGGCAACAAAAGGCTATGATCAAAGGGAGCATATGATATTATTTATCTGGACTTTCAGAAAGCATTTGATAAGGGCCACATGAGAGGATGGGTGTCAAACTAAAAATAAATGGGAGTGATGTTTTAGATGGGTGCAGAACTGGCTCAGACACAGGAAGCAGAGGGTGATGGTGCAAAGAGTGGTGGTGGTGACCAGCAGGGGTCAGTGCTAGAGCCGCTGCTATTTTTAAATATAAATAATTTAGATAGGAATATAAGTAACAAGCTGGTTAAGTTTGCAGATGATACTAAGAAAGGTGAATTAACAGATAATTTAAAATCTGTTATATCATTACAGAAGGACTTGGATATCATACAGGCTTCGGCAGAATTGTGGCAGATGAAATTTAATGTCAGTAAATGTAAAGTATATATAAGAAGTAATAATGTTAGGTTTGAATACACAATGGGCGGTCATAAAATTAACAGTACACCTTATGAGAAGGATTTAGGAGTGAAAGTGGACTCTAAGCTATCAAATTCCAGACAGTGTTCAGAAGCCATTAAGTAGGCTAATAGAATGTTAGGTTATACAGTATAGCACAATGTGTGGAGTACAAGTCCAAGGAGATTCTGCTCAAGCTTTGTAACACACTGGTGAGGCCTCATCTGGAGTACTGTGTGCAGTTTTGGTCTCCAGGCTACAAAAAGGACACAGCAGAACTAGAAAAGGTCCAGAGAAGAGTGACTAGGTTGATTCCAGGGTTACAGGGGATGAATTATGAGGAAAGAGTAAAACAGCTGAGCCTTTACAGTTTAAGCAAAAGAAAAGTAAGAGGTGACATGATTGAAGTGTTTAAAATTATGAAGGGGATTAGTCCAGTGGATCGAGACTGTTATTATAAAATGAGTTTACCAAGAACACGGGGACACAGTTGTAAACTTGTTAAGGGTAAATTTCTCACAAGCATTAGAAAGTTTTTCTTTACACAAAGAATGATAGACACTTGGAATAAGCAACCAAGTAGTGTGGTGGACAGTAAGACTTGTTAAGAGTTTTTTTTGGAAGAAATAAGTGGATAGGAGTGTCAAGCTTTGTTGGGCTGAATGGCCTGTTCTCATCTAGATTGTTCTAATGTTCTAATATGTAGCTTGAGGCTTCCAAATTCCATAGCTCCTCTCTATTTAACAGAGTAGGGCTATGAAAGATGTAGATAAAAAAACACAGCTTTCCTTAGGAAAATGCCAGTTTTCAACATGTTAACACTAGAATTACCAGAGCCTATGAAAAAACTTGTAGATACGTCCCACCTTAAATCGCTTTGCACCTCTCCATCAGCATCTTTCATCACATCCCCTCACCGACGCACAGTTTTCTCAGCTCAAGTCTGTTTACCTGCGTGTCAGTTGCTTAGAGTTGTATAGAGTGAGAAGTCAAGCAAAATGACACATTTTATAAATACTATATCGTTATTTGGAACACATGCATTTCATGTGTGTTCCATGTCTACAACGATCTATGTAAACGCATCGTTAAAGCAGAAATGTTATTAATGTTTTAGTAATAATTGACAAAATGTAGACATGAAGTATATAATGTGTGAAGCCTGAATTCCAAATATCAAATAAACACTTTCACAAAAGGTATAAATATAACAGAACAAATGCACTTCTATTCAAGAATATAACTGCAGAAAAAGAACCCGCGTTAGGGTGCGACATTGACATGCATTTGCTATGACCGCTTCGGTGGCGCAACGGTATCAACTGTAGACTGGTAATAAAAACTTCACGGGTCCGACCCCGGATGACTCAGTTTTGAGAAGTGAGCTGTTCTTATTCTTACTATTTTAGAATAAAAACATACATTTGATTCCAGTCTGTAACATCCGATGTAAATTTATGATAATTGTAAAGGTTAGCTTTTTTTTTTAATTCAGTTTTATTTTCTCAGTCACGTCCATGATCCTACCCCTCCCCAAACCCCACCTCCCCGGCTTTTGACACTGCTGTTTTCACATAAAGACACGCTATAACAGAGGTGAACTCAGATGATGACGACGGTTCTACATCGGAGCAAGAATGCACGCCTCACTTTTGCCATCACTGTACTTTGTATATGTACATGGGAAGCTCTGCAGTCTACTTGTGACTTTATGCTGTAGGAAGTAAATAAATAAATAAAGGTAAATAACATTTGATCTGGCTCTTATATACAAAGTACAGCGACGGCAGCTTCAACCTTCAGCTTTAGACTCTTCAGTACGCGAGCGACTCTCCACGCTAATGTTTAGATCTGAGTGGTAGGACGGATCTACGAGTTTTTTCGTAGGCTCTGGTAATTCTAGTGTTAAGGCCCTAGTTTGTAGAGGTAGACACTGTGTTAATCCAAATGTCTTCAGACAGCCTCTTCTCCTTGCTACAGCCTGAAATGAACTACTGATCTGCATCTGCTGGCTCCTTAAATTCGGCATCAGGGTGTTGGGATACCTGGAGTGGGGTTCAAGTGCTTTTAGACCCATTATCCGATGTTGAAGGACACATCAAGTGGCTGTATTTCAAGCCTTTTGTAAATGTAATTTTTAGGGATCTTCTTCGCATTGTGGAATATATCAATGACATGTTTATATATGCCTCATGCGCAGCTCGCTGCTTTTCTTTTTCTTGCTGCAATGTGACCTTATCAATCAATTTGTCTATGCAGTTAACTGCAAAAAAGACATGAATCCCAATAACTTTGCAGGGGTTTGCCATTGCCACATTTTTTACTTCACCAATACTGTATGTATCACATCATAAACTTTCAAAGACCAAGATCAAGGGTCAAGCAACAGTGCTTCGTGAATTTTAAGTGTTAGTTTAATATTTAAAACTAAATTGAGTTTAATTGGGTGTATTCTTTTTGGGTTGGCTCCTGCTTTATGCCCTGTGCGCGTGCGACAGAGTCCAGCCTTCAGACAGCACCTTACTGGAATTAGTGAGATTGTAAAATGAATGAATGGCGGAAATAACAAATATGGAGACACTCTTTGCCCATTTTAAACTAGTTTGTCAATATTCATTTCTGTTGATTTCTCTTTATAACACAGTCACCAACTGATGTAAATAATAGATTAAATTTATTTTATAAATAATTATACTGTGAAAAATATGTGTACAAATATGCGAATGATCTTTGTCTATAGAAATAAAATGAAATGAAAATTGTTAGACAGAAAGGATGCTAAGAAAGTTATGGAAATTTGCAGTATCTCTAATTAATAATTTTATCTAAATAAAACTTTTTTGTGCCCTGAGAATACCAAAGAGACTCAAAATACATCTAATTTTTTAAGGACATGAGCAGTATTGTTCAACTATTACTGTAATAAAAGCAGTTTGTTTTTTATTAAACACACAGTTATGGAGGCCAGGGTTTTGAGAAGGGAGTCTCTTTGCGTCATAGTCTGGAGAAGTATGGCTTCAGAGTGCAATCTTCCATATTTTTTATGAATTTGTTTATGGTGAAAATGTGTGTGTCTGGAGCGATACAGACAGCAGAAAAACTAAACAATAATTGGTTTAAAGCTCTAATGGGCAGCTGGTTGTGTTTCTATTTGTAAAGATCATTAGAAAAATAAAAGTCAGAGTAGTTAGAGCAGGTTTAACAACATCACTTAAGTTGCCATCTCAATTGCACTTGTTTCGGTTCAGAATAATCTAGCTTGACGGGCAGTAAAGCAATCAGATACGTGCATCTCCATTGACTGATGGGATACATTTCGTAAGATATCAATACGGCTTTACTACCTTATACTTAAACTGCTTGTTCAAAGAAAAGCAGTTAGCATATTCCTCTTTTACTTTATGAAGACCCAGATTACATTCTGATTAAATATACGTACAAGCATTGCTTCAGGTTGTAAGATGAAGAATTCATTAGGACTTTTTTTCTGACAAAAATAGCAGCAGAGACTTTCTTTTTCAAAAAGTAATAGTGACTTGCGAATATTAAATCCTCTGTGATGTATTGGCCAGTATGCAAAGGGCAAAAGAGTAGCATCACAGTAGGAGAAATATAGACTGTGCCATGGAAATGATCTTATAAAATACCCTTGTATAACAGAAGAGATCCATTCTATCCTCATTCCAAAGAGCAGAAAATGAAAATTATTTATTATAACAGTGGACCCAATACAGTCTGCATATCAACAGGTGAGTTCTCTAAGCAAACTGAAAAATATGACACAGTACAAATCTTAAGTAAATTAGGCTTATTTGCATAACGCAGTTAAGAAACACATCAGTCTGCATCAATCAGCATACAAATAAATAGTATAATCTATAACGCACCCTATATCTTGGTATATTTAAAGGTCCAAAAATTGTTAACCAGATTGAAAGGTTTTGGCACACATCAGAAGTTCTTATATATACTGTAAATTCTTATAAAGAACAACATGAACAGAATTAATTGTCATTATCTCATTATTTCCTTGGTGATTGTATTAGAACTGATGGGCATTGGATCTTAATTACATAGAACAGAACACTCATAAATACTCATGAATATAACACACTCAAAGATGCAGTTTGTTTTCTCCTACAACTGTACATAGGGACTTAAAGCAGTACGCCACTGCAGAAGAATGGTCACTACCAAGGAGTGGTATATCTATTAGTTTTCTCGAGAAACAAAAAGATAGGAGACTTTTCAGATGCCAGAGAGACCCTGATCTTTGTTACACAGAGAGAGAGAGAGAGAGAGAGAGAGAGATGGTGGAAAGGGGGCCATGGAGGCCACACAATTGCCACAAGACATCCTAGCTGACAGGAGAGAACTGCTAGAAATCTGCTAGAGAACTGGCTGAAGTTCAGTACTCTCATCGATGCGTAGGATTGCCTTTCAAGGAAACAGGTATGAAGTCTGCCTCAGTGACCATGTCCTTTAAGGGCAACTGAAAAGACCCCAGGTGAACAACTCCAAGACACCACTGGGGGGGATCTCTAGCTTAATGAAGCCCTGATCCTAGCAGGGATTGGGTAGAAGAGCCCATTAGATAGGTTGTTACTCAGCTTCACTGCAAAAGGTCAATAAGCATGTTGTTGGTTCATGAGTTGAGGCAAGAATCCACTGATAGAAAGAAGAAGAGAACAGGAAAAAGTGAGAGTCAGTGTTGTGAGGAATTGCTGGTGTGAACATGTGCAAAGTGGGCCAAGCAAACATTCCCCTCACCATTACACCACCACCACCAGCAGCTTGGACTGTTGACACAAAGCATGTTGGGTTCATGGATTTATGCTGCTGGTGCTAAATTATGACCATAACATCTGTGTGGTTCCATCAGACTAGACTATGTTTGGAGCGTTGTGCATGAACAAAGTAGTTTGTACTGTTGTATGATATTTCTGAGGTTGCAATGACAGATAGGCCATCTAGCTCTGTGAAGAGGATGACTTATGTTCTTTCTTGTGCAATGCATTTTCCCAATTTTTTGACATTCATTACATGCTCAACCTACCTGGAAGCAAGCTTCTTGTTCTTTGAAAATCCAGGGCCTGTTAAGGCCCATTAAGACATTCCTTGTGTTATTTTAGGTTATACAAGAGATTAATTGTTTGTCCAATTTGGTGGAGCCTGTACTCACTGCAGCCTCAGTTTTGGGTTCTTGGCTGACAGGGGTGGAACCCAACATGGCCCTTTACTGTTGTAGCCCATCCATCTTAAAGATTTGAGATGTTGTGAATTCTAAGATGCTTTCCTGCTCATCACATTTGTAGAGAATGGTTGTCTGAGTTATTGTAGACTTTCTGTCAGCTTGAACCACTCTGTCCATTCTCCACGGACCTCTTCTCTAGTCAACTCTAGAGACTGTTGTATGTGAAAATCCCAGGAGATTAGTAGTTACTGAACTACTCACACCTCTACCATCAAAAATCATGTGATGGTCAAAATCACTGAGGTCATACTTTTGCCTGTTCTGGTGGTCGATGTGATTATTAACTAGAAGTCCTGACCTATATCTTCATGATTTTATGCATTGCACTGCTGCCACATAATTGGCTGATCAGATAACTGCAGCAGGTGTACAAATGTTCCTAAGAATTTCCTCGGTGTGTGTACCTATCATCTGATAATATGTTTAATGTTACATTATATTTAAATGTTATATTTATTGTCTGTTTTATTTTTGGTAATGCACTACTGTAACCAGTCTCTTGGAGACATGTAACTAAAAATCTCATTTATGGAAATATGAACAGCCCCATGAATGAGGTGAGTACAGTGCTCAACAGGATTAGCCTTGGCCCTGCCGGGTAATGTCACCAGAGGTAGTAGTCATAAAGCCTTTGTCAATGCTGCTCTCTTATCAACTATTTAAACATGAACCTTTATTTTAAGGCTGGTGAGCTACACCTTTTGTCCTGTCTTCTGTCTGGTTCATAAACACCATTCTCCAAAGAGAACCCCATTCAGAAGAAAAAGTGTGAGTGTAATTGAAAAGGGCAGCCTCCTTATTCTAGGCTGGAGAGTCCCCATGCGCTTTCCCAGTCGTCAATTACACTTATCGTTAAGTTTGGCTGCTTGGTATAGAAGCATCCTCTCCCCAAAGCCTTTGACTTAAAGTGCTTCTCGACAGCCTAGCAGTGGGCTCTCTTGAGGAACACCAGTGAATAATTGCCTTGTTCTCTCTTCACAGGCCATAATAAAACATGAAAGAACAAAGCAGATTGGACTGCAAAGAGGAGAACTGATCAACATTATGGAACACTGAGTATCTGTAATGGCTGAAGGCACATGAAATGGAACCCCACTAATCATAGCAAATCTAATAGCCCTCCTGAGAAGGAGCAAGTATTATTTTAAGTGCAGCTCGGTTCTGCAGCAAAAAAAAAAAAAAAAAGAAAAAGACAAATAAAATAAAAAAAGCTCTGATGCAGCAGAAACCTACCAATTTCTGCAATGCAGGTAATGAACTCAAGTGGCCCCTGAAGACAGCCTGGTCTGCTTTAAATACTCAGCCAAACAAATTTCATTTTACGAGCTGAATGCTCCCAGTAGATGTGTGTTTTAAAGCTGTTTATCATGTCAGCTTTAGAATGTTTCTAATAAAACATTACAAGATGCCCACCATAAGTACATAATAGAGTCTCTAAGCCTGAATGATATGGAGAACAATATAAATACAAAATGGATTATTAGATATTCTCTCATATAAAGTGGTTCCCCAAACTCAGAATAAATCCAAAAAATTCAAAGTAATTAAAAGGAGGGGCATTTAGACAAAACAAGTGACAAAAATGCTACATAAAAACAAGGAAACACAATTCCTTCTGGTTTGATAAGACTTGCTAAACAGATTAGTTAATCCATGTTTTCTTTCTGCCAGATAACTACTTGCCCAAGGGTCCTGAATTCAAGACAGCTTTATACCTTCTCCAGAAGTCACTTATAACTGACCATACTCGGAATTAGTTTTGGGTCAGTTAAGGCTGGGATTAGATTGTAATTGTAATAATGATATTAAGTCAAAGTTCCTTCTAATGGTCCCTAGTACAATTGCACTTCTGAAATTTATTTAAGTCCTTAAGGACCAGACGCTATTGACAACCCAGGGGCTGTTCAGTATGTGTAAGAAAAAGAACAATTCCATATGTTACATGTAACTTGAACTAAGAACTATATAACTATATACCTCCATATCTTAAACCACAATACCTGCTGGTAATTAAAGTTGGAGATGATTTCAAAATTCACCTTCTAACATACAAAGCTGTCAACAGTTCTAATGGAATGTACATATCAATACAGAAACTGTGATCAAGAGTTATGGATTTTTATGCTGCTATGGGGTTCAGTAACACCACTGTAAAAAGTAGAGCCTCCAGCTACAAAGCCCAAAGATTTGAAAATGATTTGCCTACTAGTTTAGGAACCTTTACATTAATCTTGGACTATGGCCAGGGCCTGTCATCGCAGCATTGGACACAAGGGAAGAATAACTAACGCTGAATGTGGTGTAATCTACAGTACATTTCTCTGGAATATGTAAGGAAAGTGGAGTATCCAGGGAAAAATACTCACAGTCAGGGATCAAGCAAGGAATTGACCCTGTGACATTGCTTGAGCTGCAGGTGGAAGCTCCTATGCAACTGTGTTTGATCTTATTCTGGAAAAGATCCTAGTTACCCCACGGGAGAAAGACTTTCCAAGATTAAGGTCATAAAGCTTATGAAACCGTTTCTGGACAAAGGCAGAACCATAACAACAGTTGCATGGAGCTTCCACCTGCAGCTAAAGTTACTTCAGTTCTTGCACTGTGTTAGCGTGCCAGTGTCGATCAAACTGAGGAAGCTCTGTAGTCTACTTGTGACTTTATGCTGTAGGAAGATAAGTAAATAAATCAAGGTAAATAACATTTGATCTGGCTTTTATATAAGTAAAATATAAATGTTTCTTATGTAAAGACCATCACAAAACATAATTAAAAACAGGACTTTGCACGATACGTTGGTGAGCTCTGTAAGCTGTGCTGCTTCATTGGAGGAAAGGCGTGGGGCAGACTGATGGGCAGGATGATGCCTGATGTCTTGCTGCAGCCAAACGGTGCCATCTTTCCCCTTTATGCCTTGTGCAGCTGCGTTGTTCTTATATGTGAGTGGACATTTCTTTTTGGTGGCGGGAGCTTCTGTTCTCTTTCTCTGATGTAGAACCCTCATCCTCATCTGATTTTACCTCTGTTACAGCACGTCTTTATTTGAAAACTAACAGTGTCAGATTGGGATGAGTGTGAACATGACTGAGAGAATAAAACTGAATAAAAAAACACTGACTTTTACAGGTGCCATACATTTACGACCACCTGTTACAGACTCAAATCAAATGTATGTTTTTCAATAAAAGAGCTCACTACTGAAAACGTTCTTTTTGGGAAGCAACCAGAATAAAACCCGTAACCTCTTGATTATGAGTCAGTAGTTTTTACTGCTGTACTATCAAAACTAACCCTATTTCTCTTTCTACGGTGATATTCTTGAATAAAAGAGCACTTGTTTTGTTATACTTGTACCTTTTGTGAAAATGTTTATTTGATATTTGGACTTCAGTCTTCACACATTATACACTTCATGTCAAAATTTTGTTGTTAGCACTAAAACATGAAAAACGTTTGATTTTTAGGTATGTCTTCAACATTTCTTGCATTACCTGTCAGCCTACACTTACATAGATCTTTGTAGACACGGAATACATGTGAAATGCTTGTGTTCCAAATAACGATATATTTTTTAACCTATACAGCTCCAGGTACATCTTACTCCCTGAGAAACAAGGCCTGAGCTGAGAGAGCTTTTTGCCCTTTCTGCGCCAGTGGGGAGATGGGATAGCAGGCTGCTTGCTGTTGGTTCTGATCAACACATTTACAACACAAAAGACACTGAATGGATTTAAGGTGGGCCAGGTTTACGAATTTTTTCGGACACTTCAGGAATTCTAGTGTTAAGAGAATACTTCATCATCACTGTCAAACACCAAGTAAATTAAGCTTCAGGAATATCAATCAATCAACTTCACCTCCTTCGGTGCAAATGAAAGTGGCAACAGGTGCACCGCAGAGGCAACAGCAAGGCACCCCCATAAAGACAGAAGTTTTACAGGTAGTGAGCATAGACAGTTGCCTTGTCATTATCCTTCCTGACTGATTGTTCTTTAGTTTTGCATTTTGCTAGTGTTCTTATCACTATTTGTAGCATGAGTCGGTCCCTGCTGCCTATTCAGGTTGCACAGGAAGTCCAGCTCCTCCAGGATGGCAAGTTCACATGTCTGTGACCTGATTGGTGATTCTGGGAACATTTAAAACTGGCCATGTGCTCACTTTCTGTTCCCTCTCTTGTGTCAGGAGGCTATCTGTTCTTTTAATCTGAGAAGGGAGTGAATGCAGGATGGCCATCAGAGTCACTGCTTGTGTGCTATGTGTGTTTAAGTGGCAGCTCCATTTGAATAAATGCTGTGAGAATGTCTTTGTCTTCACAACAATAAAGCTGATTTTCTTGGAAATCTGCACTCACCTTCTTCTCTTTTGTGCATTTCTGTGAACCACACACCACCACAAAATCGGCCAAAGCGGGAAGTGTCTAGCCAAATTGGGAAATGGCTAATGTCTCTGTAAATTGACTGGCCAATGTCCGATCTTTTCCTCGATTTTTGGATTTGGCCAGCCAGTTTGCGAAATAGCATGTGGCAATTGGCCATAGTTGGAAGAAAAAAGGTACAAGCAGCGTTTTGTTGCGCACTCAGTCACCAGTCGGTGATTGAGAAGACGCAACGCTTCGTAGTGATTTTTCTTCTGTGCCTACAGATTCCAGTGTGAGTAGTTTCTCGTTCAGAATTTAAAACTCACTTCTGAATCTGCATCTGAAAGTTTTTAAGCATCTTCGCACCTTGAGCAGACAGTCTTAACATCAGCACATCGGATTTTGGCGAGGGATTTCTCGCCACTTCACAAAATGGCTGGCCAAAGTAGCATATACACTGGTCATTTCTAGTAATTCAGACTTTCGCCACACCTCGCAGCCAAAATGTGAAACGGCCAGCCAATTCGGGAACTGGCCAAACTTTGGGTTTTGGCTGTAACATATATATATATATATATATATATATAGTATATATATATAGTAATAGATGTAATGGATGGTCTGGCATCCAGGCTGGGATGAAGAATAATCAGGCAGTTATCAATAGAAGGATGGCATGGATGGATATGCACCCCAGCTAGGATGGTTCCTATTCCTTTTCCCAGCATGAGGATATAATAGACATATAGAAGGGAGAGTGCCTGCCAGAATCAGTAGTTTCCCAATAAGCTTGTCTGGCTTGGCTCCAGTTTGGTCACATGTTGGACTGCATGGAAATTGTAGTTCTGAAAGATATCTCTGCTTGGTTCCTGAGGTGCCTTCCGGAGGCATCTTGTTTTATGGTAGTTAGCAATGTTTTGGCATCTGAAGACTTCCCAACTTCAGCATAAATGGAGAGGAGAAAGACAAAATTTGCCTGGATAGATTGGAAAAAATAACAACACATGGATTCCTTTGTTTATTGTGTATTGGATGAAGTCTGTGTAAGGTATTTTGTTGAAAATAACCTGGTACTGCATCTGTGCCATTGTGAAGTCTCATATCCAAAGTGTTAGAGCAATATTATAGCAATTACATGGAATATTGGAAATGTAAATCAGGATCTGGGACGAATATTTATGCAGTACATACCATTAGCTCAAAGAAAGGACCATAAAAGACACATGATTAGTCTTATGCTATGACTTATATTGTGTGAGTGTGCTGATTATTACTCCATCCAAGTGACATTAGATTTCTTAAGTCTTTAAAATTATAATACAAGGATTTATGGTAATAATAGTTAGATGTCTCAAGCAAACAATTGTCAATAATTCCTAATACTTGTATTTATTAAATGCTATTTGTTCCTTAAATTCTATTTCCCAGGTGTGTATGTTCAGACAAAATGCATAGTCCTCCTGAGGATAGTGTCCAAAACGCAATCAATGTGGTGTGTTATACCACAGTAATGTTAATTAGTTTCTTGTTTTGATGGTCAACTCCTAGATTAGACAGCTCTCGTGGGATGATTGACTTTATTTTTATTACCACTTAAAGTAAAAGGATACTTAATATAGGTGCTTATTAAGCTTTCATCATGTTTCTCAATTCAGCTGCACTTTAATTGTAGAGGGGAACAATACAGATGAAGGGCGTTTGCTGTTATTACAGAATAATTGACTAATTGCTCATTTAGCAAGAGACATTATGCAGCTGTCTGGGACAACCTGCATTTTTCAGTGTGAAAACCAGCCAGCCAGCCAGTCAATCAAACTCTATATAAAGCCTTTCATAGGGAGCAGTGTCACAATGATCTCAAATAATCAGGACCAATATTAGAGCAATTACTTGTATTATCAGAGAAGTAAATCAGGATCTGGGAGGAAGTAGCAATAACCGTCACACCTTGATTCTCTTTAAGAATATTAAGTGAAATTATGCATCGGCAGTACATTCAGTACTATGACAGCAGGGGAAACGAGCAGTTTATTAATAATCCTGTATAAAAAACAAAAGTAGAAATTTGGAAAATGAATGGCAACACACATTTAATGTAAAACCTACAAGTCTTGTAACCTTGTTTAGTGTATTATAAGTCCAGAAGTTTGCAGGATGTTATTTCCACTCAACGTGTTGTTTTTATTAGGAGTGTACTTCTTTGCAGTTTTCTGACAATTTCCTTTATCCCCCACTAAGTACCCCTTTATGGTCCAAAAGCTGAATCATATGCCATTTTATGACGGTAAAAAAAAGATCATGCCCTGCCTTGTTATCATCACTGCACTGAATTTAAATTCTCACTGCAATTCACTTGTGATCTGATTTGATCATGTCACTTCAGAATAAAATGAAGCATATAGTAGAAATAACTAGTGTAAAAAGAAATGCTGTAAACATGCTTCTAGGGTAGACATGATTTATAATGCGTTTGCTTTCAATACAAGGGCTAGTGCAATGAAATTTTGATTAGTATTGGCAGAGAAGGAGAGTGCTACTGTTTTAATGGCAAAATATGGATTTTTTAAATGAGATTCTTTAAATCAGTTCATTTTGTCAATGAGTATGTGGCCACAACCAGCTTCAGTTTTATGTAATAAGCTGTTGTATGCTACTGTTTATTTATTTAGTCTTGGCAGGAGAACAAAATAGCAACTAAAGTAAGAAAAAGAGGTGCTGAGGTTTTATTTAGATTCAGATGTATTGCCTCAGGATAGATCTTACAAACAGGAGAGTTCCATTAGCTAATAAATGACTTATTTATACTTAGCAAGCTATTAATATTTTTTTTGTATTACTGAATATTGCAAAAATATTTCTTTGAGTATTATATATTTGGCAGTCTTGCAGGATCAGGACACTTTAAGTGTTTTTAAGTGGAGTATTTGTATAACTGCAGCATAAAGTTATTCAGGGTCACCCCATAAGTTAGAGGAGGGGACTCAGCCAGCAACCTTCTCTTTTAAAGCCCAGGGCCCTAAGAACTAAGCCAATTTAAAGATTTCCTCAACTCATCTCATTTTTTGAAGCTACTTTTCCTAGTGAGGGTCACAATGGCAGCAGGCCAATCAGGTCAGCCAGGACTTACCTGTCGCCAACTACAGAATCCAGCTCTTCCAGGGGATATAAACCCTCCATTGTGCCCTGGGTCTGCCATCATGTCTCTGCCCAGAGGGATGTGCCCAGAGCAGCTCTAGGGGGAAATACCTAGGGCCAGGCATAAACCACCTCAATTTGCTGGTCTTGATTCAGTAGATCAGTGACTCTACTCAGAAGCTCTCCCAAATCATTGAGCGTCTCATCTAGAAACCTCTCATTTCCCAATTGTAACCACAGTGTCATTGTATTGGTCATTTCCTACAGCTCACTGTTCTGTCAGTTAACTGAAAGATAAATGTTTTGAACATGACCAGATGCACGTAATAAAAAAAAGGGTACGACAGCAAAAGGAAATCAAGGCTTGTGAGTTTTGGTTTTCACAAATTGGATAAGGGAATGGCTTCCCAGGCATCCTTTTATCCCGTCATGTTGATTACACATAGGACACTATGGATCTAAAAAAGAAAGGGAAACCACACTGGAACAGTAGCACTGCTTTGACACTGGGTGCCGCCAGTCTGCAAAACAGAGCGGAGAACTTGCGTACGCCAGGGTATGAGCTACTGTGGAAATGTGAGTGGCTTTACGCCAAGTTTAGGTTTTATACATCGCGATTTGAACGTGGAAACGTTTGTACGCAACATTTTTGTGCATATGCACCATTTATACAAGACACAGCCTTGACAGAGCTGGACACCTGTAATGAACGAATTTAACTTAACACCAAGTATTTAGAAACAGCTCTCACTGCATTAATATAGAGAACAAAGAGCATACACAAATGGCCCTGTTACCCTTGTTACTATTACATGCTGACAGACACGGTCATATGCTTTTACCAAATCTTAAAAACATATATAGACTGAATTATCATACAACCATGAACCCTCCAGTATTTTAATACCTTTTGTAATTTTCTCTTTCACAGCAAGAAGGGAAAGGTGAGACGTTCATCTGACATGGAGAGTGCTTTAGGAGTGTACAGTAAGTTGGTGTGTTATATGCCTGTATTCAAAATCCTGGGTTAGTGAGCATTCAGACACCAATGTTGGTACGCAGATAGTAAGTAAGAAGGGCAACCAAAAAATAAATAAATAAAAATTGTTCATCTAGCCAGAAAGGAAATTCAAAGTCTAAAGACCAGAACATAAAGTAATTTGCCAGAGAAGTCTTTAAGGAAGTTGCACAGAGCATTCACAAAGAATCCACAAACTTGGACAGCGAGATCCAAGTGGCATTGGTTTATAATCCCTGGTTGGAATAAATTCTTTTGTAATAGCAGCATGTTACATAACCTGAAACTATATAGATATGGTATTAAAAGGCGATACCCCTCCCTTAGTGATATGGCAGTAAGAAATCACATAGGAGAAATAACTTAGCTTTCCTTAATGACAGCTTACGTGGCATAACAGAAGAAGAAAGCCATGACAAGACCGTTGGGGAGTGGGAAAATAGGTGTCTGCCATTTTCGTCGCTGCGTTGGAAGGATTTTCAGGATCGGATGACGTTATCTGGTGTGCCGGGCAATGTTCCAAGACTTTAAACCCTTTCTTTATGTGCAGGCCCCCACTTAGGTGAATAATACAATTCCAAACAAGGCAAAGAGGATACAATTTAATGCTGACTCTGACAGACGAAAAATATTATACATCATTTCGTAGTTGTCCCTGTCTTGTCTTCTAATGCTTGCCTAGCAATTGTAAATGATGAGACCCTCTGTACTAAATCTAGCCTTGTGTTAGCTGTAGATGTGAGTGGATTTTTAATTTTTTTTTTTTTTACAGAGCACATTGACATATTAAATTTATATTCTGATTACACATGCTGATGGCGTCACCTGATGCAACTTCTGGGGACATGGCCCTAGCAACAGGGACTCAAAGTAAGAATATGGTGTTAAAAATAAGCAAATTAAAATGGTGCCAAAATACCAGAAATAAATACCATTATTTCTTTATATAAAGTAAATAACATTAACCCTAAATTCTCAGATGTTCAAATCATACAGTAAATGCATGATAATGAAACTGGATAGAAAAAATATAGTTTCCAGAAAAAAATTTTAATCTAACAAATCATTACATACCGCCGTGATCCTGTAGTTAGGATTCAGCGGGTTTGAAAATGGATGGAAATCATAACATACATAACAGTTTGTATTGATGGAGGACTGTGCCAATGATGTACATTAATAGACATCCACTGCTTACTTTTCTGCACTTGATAGAACTGAAAGCCTATTTCAGATTTACCCCACTTATGAGTAACTTGATCAGATATTCTGTATGTCCTTAGATAGTCCTGCATATTTACTCCAATAAAGGTGTCCTGATTCTAAAAAAAAACTCTATTTCCTCCATATTATAGATGTGAAAAATTTCTCGGTGCAGTAACTTATGCAGACATTCCGATAATTTTGCATGTTGGTGCCATTGCAAACCCATCAGTTCTCTTTGTTTAATCTTTGATCACACACGTTCTATTTAAATCAGGCAAAAACTGACTCTAATGTCTGGTGATTGTGCAGCTCGCCTCTCTGTTAACACATTAATTAGTCAAATATTTTCTTTGCCATGCTTGCACCCTGTGGAAGATTGCTTCAGGTAAACAATGCATCTCTCAGACAATGAGCACCTGGATAAGAGATTTTTCTAAATTATTTCCATGATTCCTATTACTGAAACAAGTTTTTTTTTACCCTGTAGCAATTTTCTAAGGTAACATCTCATTCTTCTATTATATTTTACTTTTGTTTTCCTTTTCAAGTTTTTGAAATTAATTTATTTATTGTGACACCTTTTTGAAAGATGCCATTTTGTGTACATAGTTTATGGTTTATATGATGTGAAGCATTACATCACTTACAGGTTGTCCAAGATTATGGATTTCTGGAATGATTCTCTTGCATTTCTTTATTTTTTAACTTCATGGCTTTAGACTATTATTTGGAATCTACTTAGTTATGAATTTGTTTTGTGACAGCATCACAGAGATTATTGTGACTGAGAGATTTGAGCAGGAGATAATATATAGACATGAATCATAGTAAATATGTAGGTCAGTTCAAAACTGGAAAGTTTGAAAGGTACAAACAAACATATGAAGGCGAAGGAGTCAGGAGAGGAAGAGTTCAAAACTGTAACGCAGCCTAGCAATTGGCCTTCTTGAAGAAAAGATTAACTACACTACATTATACTAACAACTCAATTGTGCTTCACTCATTCAGAATATGGAAATGTAGGAAGTATTTTAAGAACCTTTTATCTGTGGAACCTCTGCATGATAACCACCTTTTTCCACCCTCTCAAATGTACACAGTTTTTAGTGTCTGGAAAACATTTGGGATTAAATCACTTAGAGATCTGTACATAGACAACATCCTACGAATAATTATACTCCAAATTTAACTTTCCAGCAACACATTTCTTTCACTACCTTTAAATTAGAAACTTTGTTAAACAAAACCTGCCAAATTTTTCTCACCTCCCACCTACCTCTATGCCGAAAAAAATATTGCTCAGTCTCGAGGATTTCCAAAATATATAAAACTATTACACAGTCTCTCCCTTTCAAAGATCAAAGGCTACAGTGGGAAAAGGATCTCTCACTCAACGTCTCAGAAAAGGAGTGGAAGGTAGCAATGTGGGGAATTAACTCGAGCTCCATATGCGCAAAGCATATTGTTCAATTTAAAATTATCTACTGAGCGCATCTGTCTCAGTTAAAATTGTCCAAAATGTTTCCAGGGCAAGATCCAAACTTTCAACATTGCAATCAAGTTCCAGCCTCACTGGGCCACATGTTTTGGGTCTGCACCAAATTAATATCATTCTGGACCAAAATCTTTAAATACCTTTCCGACAGCCTTTGTGTCACAATCACTTCTAATCCATTAACAGCTGTGTTTGGTGGACTTCCAGATGGGATTAAAGTGTAGAAGGACAAACAAACTGTAATTGCCTTTACTACACTATTGCCAGGGCAGCATGGTGGCACAGTGGTAGCGCTGCTGCCTTGCAGTAAGGAGACCTGGGGTCCTTCCCATGTGGAGTTTGCATGATCTCCCCATGTCTGCTTGGGTTTCCTCTGGTTGCTCCGGTTTCCTCCCAGGGTCCAAAGACATGCAGATTAGGTGCATTGGCAATCCTAAATTGTCTTTAGTGTGTGCTTGGTGTGTGTGTGCATGTGCCCTGTGGTGGGATGGCACTCTGCCCGGGGATTTGTTCCTGCCTTGCGCCCTGTGCTGGTTGGGATTGACTCCAGCAGACCCCCGTGAGCCTGTGTTAAGATATAGCGGGTTGAATAATGACTGACTGACTGGCATGTAGACTTATCTTTCTCAACTGGAAGAATCCTAACTCTTCTCTTTTAAGTCAGTGGTTAACTGATATTATATACTATTTGAAATGGGAAAAAATCAAATTCTCATTTGAGGATCTGTGCAGAAATTTTTCAAAACCTGGAAGGACCTAATCAATAACATCATAGAATAAGCATTTTAATTGAGGAAGCAGATTCTCTCCCATCTTTTTTTATTTTTATTCATTTATTAATGTATTGATTTACTTATTTTTACTAGCTTAAAGTTTTACTCTGCTAGCCTAGCTCTCTTTCTCATGGGTGGGGATTGATTTGTTTTGAACCAAGTTGAGTTATTTGTATGGAATTTATTTGTTATTAAAATCAATAACACCCACCCCCCAAAAAAAAAAGTTTAAAAAAACTTTATACTGTGACTTCTGCTTATGTCACAAATGCGATGATTACAGTCACACGCCATACCTCAACAAAAGAATGAGTAGAGACAAAGCAAATGAAATGATTAGGAAGCTCTAAATATCTGTTCTCCATAATACAAAAAACTATAAAACAAATCAAAACCTATATGTAGCAATGTTTTATTACTTTATATTTAAGATTTTGATGCTTTGTTTGTTTGATTTTTTTATGGTTACAAACCTTGCTGTTTATTGACTACATTTGATTTCTCAGTCCCTTTCTTCTCTAAGAACCTTCCATTCTACTTCTTTGGCAGAACAATTAGCTCCAGGTAAGAATGGAGATACTTTAATTCAATTTTTGTATAATAGTCCAGTCGTCATTGATATTACTGACATAAAGATTTAATTTGTCATTAGTGGTTTTCATTTCATGAGTTGCTCCATCTACATTTATTTTTTCATGTCGCCAGCTTTACACTTACTAATGACATGACATGGCTGTATAGGACTTCTATGTGGTCTGTGCAGTTGTCAGATATGTACTGTCATATTTTTTTTACATGTTTTTATACTTTTATGTTTATTCTGGTGCTGCAATTTTGTGTTCTGTTTTTGAATCGGTCGCCTTCAATTTGTGGCTGGTTTTGCTCTGCCTGCAGTCAGTTGTGTCACATATTTTCCCATCAGGCCCATCCATTAAAGGTGGTGACATGGCGCAGTCAGTATACTGTCACTGGAAAAATTTCTGCTTTCAAATCACTCAGGAGAAATCTTCTGTTGGTTTTGTTAGAAACCTTGACTTGATCAGGCTCTTTATTTTGTTCTTTGACGTCTGGATTTTTAGTTACATTTTATTTTTGATGACTGGTATTTTTTGGCCTTTCTGGTAAGTCTGCTCATTCTATTACCATAAATTTGTCAGCCCTTTAACATTCAGTTCATCTCCTTGTTTGTTCCCTTAAAATATTATTTAATGTTTATGACCTTTTCCATAATAATCATTATAGTGTGTGACTTGAGTTAACATTAGTGGTGTAAATGGTTATGGGTGTGCATTCTAATATTGTAAAATCTATAATAAAGAATGAATAACTATGAAACAAAAATGTAATTACTCATCCAATCAAATTCTGATCTTTTTTTTCATGACAATGCATCAATCCTAAGAAGAGTGGATTCAGAAAATATTCCATCAAATACTTTCTCTGCACATTTTATCGTGCTGTAGGCTTAATTTGAAATGGATAAATATGAATTTTTTTGCCCATCAATCTACACTCAATAACATATAATAAGAAAATGATTTTTTTTTTCAAAACTGAAATCTCTCATTCAAATAAGTATTTAGACCCTGAGTATTTAGACCCTTTGGCAGCAATTCCAGCTTTGAGTTTTCTTGGGTAAACCAGGATTAGTCCTGGATGAGCTTCTCAAGCTCCATTGGATTTGGTGGGAAGCTTCAGGCCTGTCCATGGATTTTCCATGGGGTCTGGCTCAGCCATTTAAGGACAGTCAGGGATTTATCCAGTATTGTCTTGGCTGTATGCTTTGGTCATTGTCATGCTGAAAGGTGAACCATCTCCCAGGTATGGGATCGCATTCACTTTGGAGCAGGTTTACTTCAAGAACTTCTTGGAATTTGGCTGCATTCATCCTTCCCTCAATTCTGACCAGTCTTCCTGTCCGTGCTGCTGAGAATCAACCCCACAGTGTCATACTGCCACCACTGTGCTTCACAATAGGGATGGTATTAGGCAGGTGATAAGAAGTGCCTGGTCTCCACTAAACATTGTGCTTGATCTATGCCATACCATAATTTGATCAGGAGGTCTGCAGTGAGTTCATTGGATTTCATGGCTTTGATTTTGCTCTGACATTTAGTGTGAATTATCGGAGCATATACACACACGTTTGCCTTTCTTGATGTCCAGTCAATTTAGTTTCCTGCAGGAGGACTCCAATCAAGTTCTACACACACGTCAAGGAGAATCCAATCAAACAGGATGCATTTAACCATAATTTAGTGTGCCACATCAAAGGGTCTGATTCCTTATATGAATGATTAACTTCAGTTTCTGATTTTTAATAAATGTGAAAAATTTTTTAAAAACATATTTTCATTTCTTCAGTATAGGTTACTGAGTTTTGATTGATTGGCAAACATTGTGATAAGCAGAGCCTGGTCCCCACCAGACATAATGTTTGGAGTTCTGCCCAAAGAGTTCAATTGTTGTGTCATCTTTTACTTGTCCTCTCAGAGTCCAAGTGGTCATATGCCTTAACTCAAAAGTGGCTTCTGTCTAGCCCTTCTACCATAAACAACTGATTGATGTAGTGCTAGTGAAATGGCTGTGCTTCCGACAGGTCCTCCTGTCTCAGTGAAGGACTTCTGAAGATCTTTTAGAGTGATCTTTGGGTTCAGCTTGGAACCACCAGGCCTCTTTATAGAGTTACTGGGGATACTGGGGTCTTCCCAGACTGTCTTAAGACTGCTGTAGTTAAACCCCTACTTAAGAAACATAATCTCGACCCCTCAGCTCTTGAAAATTTTAGACCCATCTCTAACCTGCCTTTCTTAAGTAAAGTTCCTGAGAAGGCAGTCATTATGCAGTTAAATGACCACCTAAATAAACATGCTATTCTTGATAAATTTCAGTCAGGTTTTAGAACAAATCACAGCACAGAAACTGAACTCGTTAAAGTAGTAAATGACTTGCGGGTAAATGCAGACAGAGGCCATTTATCTGTTCTCATCCTCTTAGATCTGAGTGCTGCATTTGACACCATTGATCACAACATTCTTAGAAATCGCCTTAGTCAATGGGTGTGCCTCTCTGGCAGTGTCTTAAATTGGTTTGAATCCTACCTGACAGGGAGAAAATATTTTGTTAGTTGTGGGAATTACAACTCGAAGACACATGATATCCAATATGGTGTTCCACAAGGCTCTATCCTGGGTCCGCTGTTATTCTCAATCTACATGCTTCCGTTAGGTCAGATTATCTCAGGGCACAACGTGAGCTACCACAGCTATGCCAATGACACACAGCTGTACTTATCAATAGCACCTGATGACCCCGATTCTATTGATTCACTAACACAATGTCTGACTAGTATCTCAGAATGGATGAATAGTAATTTTCTCAATTTAAATAAAGAGAAAACTGAAATTTTAGTGATCAGCAATAATGGATACAATGAGGCTATTAGAAATAAACTGGATACATTAGGATTAAAAGTCAAGACGGAGGTAAAAAGCTTAGGGGTGATTGTTGACTGTAATCTGAATTTTAAATCACATATTAATCAGATCATTAGGACAGCATTTTTTCACTTAAGAAACATAAGTAAAGTTAGACCTCTTATATCACTGAAAGATGCTGAGAAATTAGTTCACGCGTTTGTTTTCAGTCGACTAGATTACTGTAACGCACTCCTCTCAGGACTACCCAAAAAAGATATAAATCGTTTGCAACGAGTGCAGAATGCAGCTGCTAGAATCCTAACTAGGAAAAGAAAATCAGAACACATCACACCAGTCTTAGCGTCACTACACTGGTTACCTGTGTCATTCAGAATTGACTTTAAAATTCTGCTTATGGTTTATAAAGCCTTAAATAATCTCGCCCCTCTTATATATCGGAATGTCTGACACCTTATATTCCAAATCGTAACCTCAGATCCTCAAATGAGTGTCTCCTTAGAATTCCAAGAACAAAACTTAAAAGAAGTGGTGAGGCGGCCTTCTGCTGTTATGCACCTAAAATCTGGAATAGCCTGCCAATAGGAATTCGCCAGGCTGATACAGTAGAGCACTTTAAAACACTGCTGAAAACACATTACTTTAACATGGCCTTTTTATAACTTCATTTTAATCGTAATTTAACTTAATCCTGATACTCTGTATGTTCAATTCATCATAACAACTATTCATGGTGGCTCTAAAATCGGTACTGACCCCTACTCTCTTTTCTGTTTCTTTTTCCGGTTTCTTTGTGGTGGTGGCCTGCGCCACCTCCACCTACTCAAAGCTTCATGATGCTCCAACAATGATGGACGGATTAAAAGGAAGAAGTCTACGTGACCATCATCATCATCAAGCCCTTCCGTGAGAATCCTAAATCCAAAGAGGACTGTTTCATTTATGTTAGGTAGAATGCCCAGAGGGGACTGGGCGGTCTCATGGTCTGGAATCCCTACAGATTTTATTTTTCTCCAGCCGTCTGGAGTTTTTTTTGTTTTTTCTGTCCCCTGGCCATTGAACCTTACTCTTATTCGATGTTAATGTTGATTTATTTTTTATAATTATGTCTTTCATTTTTCTATTCTTTAATATGTAAAGCACTTTGAGCTACTGTTTTGTATGAAAATGTGCTATATAAATAAATGTTGTTGTTGTTGTAGTTGGCCATCCAGCCAAACATCTTCCAGTTCACACTTATTGATGCCACTGTACTCTTGGGAACACTCAAAGTTCTTGAAATGGTTTTATCTCCTCACCCTGATGTGTGCCATCTTATCAACATTTGATCACAGAAGTGTGCAGAGAGTTCCTTGCATTTCATGACTTGGTTTTTATACAGACATGTAGTGTGAATTATGGGACCTTCTGTACACAAATGTGTGCCTTTCTAAATGAAATCCAGTTGATTTAATTTTCCATCAAGTTTTACACATATCTCTAGAAGAATTAAATCAAGCAGGACACACCTGACCACATTATGGAGTGCCACAGCTCCACAATACTAACATGAATGAGTGATTTAAGTTTTTGGTCTTTAATAAATGTGAACATTTTTCTGAAAACATGTTTTAATTTTTTCAACATAGATTACAGAGAGTTAACTGATTGGCATAAAAGGCAAATTTATCCATTTAAATCTACAACACAACGAATAATTCCCAAAATGGATTTAAACAAAGGTAACTATTCCTTTAAAGCTGGGTTTGTCCATAACATATGATCAGTGATCACTTTCAAATTATACTTAACGTCTTGCCTTTTGACTCTTTTGCATTTTAATGAAATAGTCATATTTACTCTTCAAAACTTATTTCTTGGTGTTTTATAATGGATTGAATCATGGTCTCTTGTTTTTGATACGACTACTTAGGCACTTAATGTGGTATATTAGATAAGGAATTCTACACACAGAGATCGGCCTATTCAGTCCATACTAGTGACCCATAGTGTGACCTCGAGCAAGTCACTTAACCTGCCTGAACTCCAACCACAACATAAATGTAAACTCTTGAACTAAGTATCAGCACATGTGAAGTGCCTTGGGATGGTCTCCTCCGCAGAAAGCTGGTTGTTTCCTACTTTGTTGCTTTGCACTATATAGCTCCTTATCATTGCATGCCCTAAGGAGGATAATGTATAAATTTGCTTCCAGATGGGCTTAAAGTGGAGAAGGACCAACAAATTGTAATTGCCTTTACTACACTATTGGCATGTAGACTTATCTTTCTCAACTGGAAAAATCCTAACTCACCTCTGTTACGTCAGTGGGTAACTGATGTTATATACTACTTGAAACTTGAAAAAATCTAATTCTCACTTCTGTAAAAAAAAATTTCAAATCAATAACATTTTAGAATAAGCATTTAAATTGAGGAAGTGGATTCGCTCCCCTCTTTTTTATTCTATTTATTTTGATTCATATATTTATTTACATATTTTTACTATTATTAAAGTTTTACTCTGATGGCCTCAACTCTCTTTCTCATGCATGAGGTTTGATTTGTTTCAAACCTACTTTTGTTAAATTTGACTTGCTTGTATGGAATGTTATTGGATTTTAATAAAATGTTAAAAAAAGGATGGTGTATAAATTATTGCATGCTTGAGGGACACTTGCTGCACTTCTTTACATTAAAAATGGACTACTTTCTCTAAGAAAGTTGCAGAGAAGTTGCTTCATTGAAAATGAGCAGGGACAGCAGCACATCTGAGATAAGCAATTCAGTTTAGCCTAGTTTTAAATTCCTGGAACTCCGCAGAAATTAATCAAAAAGCCCAATTTAAGCAATTTTCTTTCAGTTTTATTTTGTGATGTGTTTCTAAGGTATTGGTTCTTAAATTCAGACTATTCAATCTCAAAAACTATCAAGACAATTATTCCTATTTCAGTTTTGGGCCATAAGAATATTCATATTTTTACACTGTTATTGACTTTCTGCAATTCATCTTTCACGATAAATTGTTTAAATAAATATGGAACAAAATATTTAATTAAATCCAGAACAAAAAAAAAAATCTGTTTCCTGCTTTTTGCCCAGTACTGCCAGAACAAACTGCAGTCTTCCATAATTTTGCACTGGATCAGGCAGGTTTGAGAATGAGGTAAGCTGACATAATAACAGAATGAACTGCAACAAAATATGAACGAATGTAAGGGAGGAAAACTGCACCACAGAAACCAACAGATAGATAAATAACATAAAGTTCTCAAATACTCTTCATTGAATTCAAATTTATGAAGGGCCTGAGCCTTTCCAGACAGAATTGGACATAAGACTTGGACAATCCCTGGACAAAACAACTCTCAGCAACACACACTATGAACCTAAGCTGCACATCATTGGGGATGCAGAAGGAAAAGCAGAGCGGCCACAGAAAAACTCCACAGACACAGAGAGAACATGCAAACTCCATATTAACAATGAGGACAGGATCTAAAACCCAGAGAGCTGAATCTGTAAACCAGCCGCTCTAATCACATTGCATAATTTAATTTCAGCTACACTGGAGGAAAGACATTTGTCAGACTGGATCCTTTGGTGTGGTGAAATCCCTTAGATAGCCTCCTCATTCTCCTCCTTTTTCAGATCCTATCTACTTAACCAAAACGTGGACACACTACCTCAAATTCAATCCATTAAGAAATCTGCAAAACATTAGGTAACATTTTGCAAAAAAAAAAAAAAAATTAAACACCAATGTTGTATAAAGTACCCAACATCAATTCTTGAGTAAAAATAGAGTTGGACTCATGTGAGGTATGCGTTACAACACCAAGACAAAAGAGGGCAATGTTTCTAACTTCTAACTCTCTGCAGTTCATTGGAATGACAGCTGAAAGACAACTGATGTCACTTCATCACCAGTCCAGGGAGCTCCATCTTTCTAGTGGTCATTGATAAAGACAAGATGACTGTTCAATAGGGACCTGCAACTGTTACAGCAGGAGCTCCTTAACAGACACACTTTAAACCGCAATACCTTTTGTGGACATTGTTTTACCCTATTATAATTATCATGAACCTGTGGTTCTTAACCACAATAAATCCCACAAAATGACTCGAAAATGCTCACTAGGGTAAGGAAACCCGCCAAACCCTGGCTAGTCAAAAAAGGGCAAATATCAAATGTTTATAAATGTAGCTGCGTTTACCCAAAATGACCAAAGTTCTGCAGCTTTAGTTTGCTTCATGGGATTCTGGTAATAGCTTGATGCGTTGAAATGATTCCACAGACAAAATATCTTTGTTTTTAAAAGCATTACTAAAAATTCAAGGCAAAACAGTTCACAGAAAAACAGAGACAAAATTGTTATAGCAAAGAAAAGAAAGGTTCTTTTTTTTAAGAAAAAATCTGTTTAAAGATTATACATCTTGTTTAAGTTTGCTCATACAATTGAATTATTTCTAAACAGTAAGAAAACTGTATGTCTATCCCATTTACAAACTGCAAATGCGTCTTTCAGTCCATGGTAGCAATGGGACTATTCCAAACTGAATTAACACACTGTATTACAGAATACAGTATTACATACAGTATCTCATATTAACTTACAGGGGGTGAAAGGCAATACCATAATCTATAGCTATGAAAGAAAATTGTATTCTATTCTACTTAAGCAAACACTAGTATGAGTTTAACTTAAAGCTTTAACTTTCTAAGATAAATAAAAGATTTATTAACACAAAAGCACCCTGTAAATAGTGAATATCGAAAAATCACAAAAGCTAAAGCAGGGAATGCCTGAAAAGACAAAGGCAACCCAAGGCAAACAAGTCCCAATGCACAAAACCAGAATACAAAGTCAAAAACACATCATAAGATGGTCAAAAATTCACAAAAGCACAAAATGATCTCAAAAGAAATTCACCAACAGAAGCACATTCAACGAACTACAAGAGACTGCAGGATATTCAGCAGAGGGCATCCAAAGGCGGTTAGGGGTAGGGGACCAGCGCCTTGGGGAAGCACCTCCAAGACACATGGAACATAGCCAAACAATCATAGACACAAAGAATTTAAATAATACACCAAACCAAATACCGAAAAATGCTAATCACTTTTCCCCGTTAAAACTATTAACACAACTATAAGAAACAAAAATGGACAAAAGGGAAATGAAGAAGGAATTTGAACAACAGGCAAGGAAGGAATCCTAGCTAAAATAATACAATAACAATTGGGGTTTTGCCATGGTGACACCCCAAATCTTTCCTGTTCCCTAATTGTTTTTGTTTTTTACAAGCAAATGTAGAATCTCTCCCAGTTTTACATATATGTTCAAAAAAAGATTTTATAAACCAAAACTAATCCAGGCAACTTTCTTTGCGCATGTGAGTTGAAGTAACTGCAAATTCAACTCACATAGAGTATTTAAAATGGAAAACTTTTAATCATTCCCTGACCCCAAAGATGGCCCACATGCCTGAAGTGCACTTTAATTATTCTCCTAAGTTTACGCTGCAACGTCTTCCTGTTTCACAGTCTGATTCCTTTTTCAAGCCCATCTGCTATCTCCAACCTTTGCCATCATGTGTGATTTTTTTTTCAATATGACACCTAAGGTCTAACTTTACAGTACTTATTCCCAATATGAAACGTTCTGCCAAATAATAAAACAAGATGACTGGCTGGCCATATCAGAGAACACACCAGAGCTGTCAAATACCTTGTTAGGCCTGTTTTTGTATGTGTCAGTTCTGAATCACAGACTCATCATTGTGGGGTATGAATTGGGACACTATTCCATCCCTTATTTTTCTGTCCAAGATTATTAAACACTTTAACACACTTTGTGAAATACCAGAGTGTAACTGCTTCTGAGACAGGTTAACATATTCACCAGGCGCTTGGTGACAGAATAATCTTTCGATCCAGACTGCTAATCTCTTAGATGGACACTTCTCTCACCTTTCATTTCTCCAAAATAACCTGAACGGGTTAATTAACCTAATTGTCGATACATATGTGCTGCACTGCTCACACAAATGGTCAGCCTGCCGTTTGCTTATTAAAACCATCAAGAAAGTGAAGTGAATGTTACGTAAGAAGGCCTCATCCGCTTGTTAGAAGAAACCTGTTTTCTCCAATCAGAACATGACATGTCAATGTTTAACAGATTATACTGCTGTTTGAATAAATAACAGGTCAGATCAAGATATGCAGCTGCAAAGTGGAATGAAGGTTTGCATGTGATTAACAAAGGACAAAAATACAATTATTATAGCACTTCTGCAAATGAGAAGCTTGGAAAAGATTATATCATTTATATTGCATGAATGAAAATGGAAGACTTTTTTCTGTCCAGGTCTATCAAGTCCAGTTGAGTAGCCATGTCTGTCATTATATTAATCTGTCTTGCTAGGAACTGAAATGGCAAATAGAACTGGAAGTGTTAAAAATAACACAGTCATATATGGGGTGCCTACTCAGGATTTATATATTCTGACTCTGACAATTCAGGTATTCAGGCACAGACTGGCACACACATTCTGAGAAAGGTAAAATGTTTTGGAAATATTAGACTAGATACCCTACCTCTTATCTATGCAGAACAATTTAAATACCTAGGGGTAAACATCACAAGTAAACATAAAGCTCTATATCAACAAAATTTTGCCATCTGCATGGAAAAAATTAAACAAGACTTGCATAGATGGTCAACCCTTCATCTCACACTAGCTGGAGCAATTAACACTGTTAAGATGAATATTCTTCCTAAGCTCCTTTTTTATTTCAAAACATTCCAATATACATTAATAAATCATTCTTTAGGCAATTAGATTCAACAATAACCTAATTTATTTGGAATTCAAAACATCCACGCATCAAAAGAGCGACCCTACAAAGACAAAAGGCAGAAGGCGGCATGGCTCTACCTAACTTCCAGTTTTATTACTGGGCAGCAAATATACAGGCGATAAGAACCTGGGCACAAATAGAAGAACATACACAAGCTTGGTCTGCCATAGAAGTAAAATCCTGCAGTACGTCTTTGTATTCCTTGCTCTGTGCTCCAATAAACACACGTTATCGGCAATATACAAATAACCCAATTGTGCTCCACTCACTTAGAATCTGGAAACAATGTAGAAAGTATTTTAAGACAGAAAAGCTTCTATCTGTGGCACCTCTGCAAGAGAACCACCTCTTTGAACATTCACAAACATATGCAGTTTTTAATATCTGGAAAAAATTTGGAATTAATTTGCTTAGAGATCTTTATATAGACAACTTCTTTTGCATCCTATGAACAATTACATTCCAAATTTAACCTTCCAGCTACACATTTCTTTCACTATCTTCAAATCAGGAACTTTGTTAAACAGAACCTTCCAGATTTTCCTCATCTTGCACCCTCATCCATGCTGGAAAAAATATTGCTCAATCTCAAGGACTTAGACACCATCTCTACAATATATAACATCATTTTATAATCCCTCCCTTTCAAAGATCCAAGAGGACACTGGGAAAAAGATCTCTCAATTAATATATCAGAAAAGGAGTGGAAAGTAGCAATGCAGAGAATTCACTCGAGCTCCATATGCGCAAAGCATACAATTATACAACTCAAAATTATAAATCGAGCTCATCTGTCTCGACTAAAACTCTCCAAAATGTTTCCAGGGCATGATCCAACCTGCGAATGCTGCAACCAAGTCCCAGCCTCACTGGGTCACATGTTCTGGGCCTGCACCAAATTAACATCATTCTGGACCAAAATTTTTAATTACCTCTCAGACAGCCTTGGTGTCACAATCCCTCCTAACCCATTAACAGCTGTGTTTGGTGTTCTTCTAGAGGGGTTTAAAGTGCAGAAAAACAAACAAATTGTGATTGCATTTACTACACTTTTGGCATGCAGACTTATTCTGATAAACTGGAAGAACCCAAACTCTTCTCTTTTAAGTCATTGGGAAACCGATGTGTTACACTATTTGAAATTGGAAAAAATCAAATACTCAGTTAGATGATCCGTACAGACTTTTTTCAAAACATCGCAGGATCTAATCAGTAATATTTTAAAATAAGCTCATAAAGCACACAGAATTTATTAATTTAGGTATGTTTACAAGCCTTAAATTTCATGCCATTTGGCTTGCTCTCTCTCTCAGGGGTGGGGAATGATCTGTTCTTAACTCAATTTTTCGTTTTGTAAAAACTTGATTGCTTTGTATGGATTGCAATAAAATTAATAAAGAAAAAAAATGTTTTGGAAATGCTGGACAACAATGAATTTGGAAAAGAGATGAAATAATGTTCATAACAAATATACTTTACTCCATCTATGGGAAGAAGTCATACACTGTGAGCCGAAACAAAAGTATAATATTACAATGGGGTAAATGCATCTTTGCAATAGTGATGATTTCAGAATGTCGCATCCAACCTTTTCTCGACTTTTACATGAAACTTTGAACGCCCTTACAATGTGTGTGGTAATACAATGATTTATTAATTTCCTCATCACCCCACATCAGGTAATGTTAAAGCAAGCTGCATTCATGCAGATGGCTGGTGTCCTGCAGTTGATGGTTGATGGCATGCACGTGAAGATCATTGCCAAAAATGTAAATGAGCAGACATATGTGAAGTGCAAGCAATATCGCAGTGTCCACACACAAGTGGTCATAGACACAAATTGTATTGTACAGTAGTAGCTAGAATACTATATTACCCCGAAGTTAGGTGGGGCATGATAGGTGATTGAAAGGAAAATTTCAAACAAGTATCCTGAGCCCTGCATTCCATGAACTCCTGGGGCATTTGTGTAGCACTTTACAAGCCCAGGTAGATTACAAGAAAGCATAAGAAGAATCCTAAGGCACTGGATAAATAGAACATCGTAGGAGATTGGAGAGACATAGCACTCCACTCTAGAAGACAATATGGAACACTGAAGAGTGAACATGACTTCAGAAAGAGTGCAACCAAAGCCTAGGCTAGTTTCAGGAACTGCTAATTTATAAGGTGTTTCCGGTAGCCTAAAATACGGTTATGAATCATTTATTGATAAATAAATAAGTGCGTATTTGGTGTGTCTCTCAGTCTTTCGATCTCAATGCTTGTAACAATATTATTGTTGATATAGAGTTTCTTCTTTTTCCTTTTTCTTCATCTTCTCTTACTACTTTGAATATTTTTATTATACCGTACATGCTCACATATAAGTTGGGTCTTGAAACCCGAAAAATCGATCATAAAATCAGACCCCAACTTATATGCCTATTCAAAAATACGACATTTATTTTTGCCTCCTCCAATCTCGCACTAGTTTTTCAGACACATTGAATTTGTTGCAGCAGCGCACTTACCAATTTCTTTCACTACTTCAAAGACATTTAATTTAAAACCAGCTTCACATTTTCTTCTGATCGAACGCTCCATCTTAGATATGGGATGCTCTTACGATACAGGTGTAATACATTTTATTCATATAGCGCCTTTCCCAAGCTCAAGGCACTTCACAGAGTTTAAGAAAGAACGGCAGGGTATCTATACTAATAAAAGGCAAAGCCCTCACTGACTCACTCACTGACTGACTCACTCACTAACTGACTCACTCATCACTAATTCTCCAACTTCCCGTGTAGGTAGAAGACTGAAATTTGTCAGGCTCATTCCTTACAACTTACTTACAAAAGTTGGGCAGGTTTCAATTCGAAATTCTACGCATAATGGTCATAACTGGAACGTATTTTCGTCCATATTAATAATATTTCTACTGTAATAGAATGCAGCTCGTTAGCCGTGGGAGGCGGAGTTTCATATTAAAATATTTAACCAATCACATTTCAGCCGTCATTTGTTGCCAGGCAGAGAGGCTTTCACAATTTGTTGTGGAGGCACTCTAACACAGAATAAATGTCGATTAACCTGTTGCTTCAACCAATCAGATTTTGAGTTGGTGTCAGTAGGGCCCTTTAGCAGGCGTACGGCAACGTCACCGTATTCAGACCCATTGATTAGATAGAAGCCAATATGAAGAACTCTACGAGGCCATTGAACGCACCGCAGACGCTCCGAGCGAAAGATCATCGCGTGCACTACGGCCAACTATATGGCAGGATTCTGGACAATATTATTTGCCAGACACAGACCAGATTTCAAGACCATGAAAACCTGATGTTTGTCACGTTCTTCAAGCCCCAGAAGTTTCGGGAATACAAGAAAAATTTCACGCATGCAGCCTTCTCCACTTTAACACAACAGCCACAGAGCGCTTTTTGATCTGTCTCGGCTAAAAATAGAACTGACTGTAATGTATGCCATGGATGATCTTGCAGGAGAATCTCCCACTGATCTCCTTGACTTCTTTCATCAGAAAAATCTGCATGAGAGCATAAGGCAGCTGTTCACATTGGTATATTTGGCGGTGAGCATTCCTGTGTAAACTGCTTCTGTCGAGTGGACATTTTCAGCCCTAAAGCGAAATCAAACTTATGCCAGAAATACCATAGGGTAGGTTCACCTTTCAGCATTAGCTTCGATGGCGATAGAAAGTGAGGTTTTGATGGAACTGAAGCGCACGGATAATCTGTACGACAGAGTAATTGAACTGTTTTTGAGGAAAGAGAGGACGATGGATTTTGTTTACAAATAATCCGAATTTTTGGGGAGTTAAATGTTGCGATTTTCCTAATTAATATTGCAAGTTTATGAGTTATTATTGATGTTTTTATGTGTGTCGCGGCTAAGGCTGCAGTAGAAAGGAACTTGTTCATCCGTGGTTTGTCTATAAAATAAAGGCATTTATTGTGGCTACAGGAGTGTGTATATATATATATATATATATATATATATATATATATATATATATATATATATATTATAAAATACGCAAGAGGAGACAGCATAAAGTTTTGGGGTCCGCCAGCCCCGTATATTGTGCAGAAATTATATTATTCAATAGGTCAAAATCACAAACAGAAATCATTCATAACGCGACGCCAAACCATGGCGTCCGCGGCCATTTTATTGGGGAGGAGCCGGAAGTGGAGGAATGCTGGGAAGGACCGTGAGGGAGGCTGGGATTGGTGACGTCAGGGCAAGATGGCGGAGGAAGGGCGGAAGTGCCACACTGCGGTCAAAACCCGGCTTATGATGGAGGGAGGTCCTTTTTCCTATGAGAAAGCAGAGGGAGAAAGTTAGTACCCCACCATTCCCTGCCGGCGAATATGTTCCCAGGTGCGTTCGAATCCGTCCGCGTCCTCCTACTCGCGCGTGCGTGACATGATTTCCCCCCCTTAGCCCAAGACCGTCAGGTCGGGCGGACCTAACCGAGAGGTCGTGAACATGAGAGAGGGCATCGGCATTGGCCTGAAGGGTGCCCCGGCGATAAGTGACAGTGAACTTATACGGTTGTAAATCCAGAAACCACCTGGTGGTGACCCGCGGATTCGTCTCTTTATGTAGGGACATCCACTGAAGTGCAGCGTGATCAGTCACCAGAGCGAATTCGTGACCCAGCAGGTAGTAACGGAGATGGGTCACTGCCCACTTAATGGCCAAGGCCTCCCTTTCCACTGCCGCGTACCGAGTCTCGCGGTCCATCAGTTTCCGGCTTAAGTACATCACAGGGTGTTCGACGCCGTCGACGCTTTGGCTCAACACGTCGCCCAGGCCTGTGTCCGAAGCGTCGGTCTGGAGGATAAATGGGAGCCCAAAATTGGGTGACCTTAACACAGGTGCCGACGTTAGGGCCTTCTTTAGGTCACTGAATGCGTGTTCCGCCTTGTCGGTCAACACCACATATAGGGGAGTGCCCTTCTTTGTCAGATTAGTCAAGGGTGCTGCCCTTTCGGAGAAACGGGGAACAAACCGGCGGTAGTACCCCACTAGCCCCAAGAAAGCCTGCACCTGCCTCTTGGTATTCGGACGGGGCCATTCTAAGATGTCTTTAACCTTTGAGCACTGTGGTCGCACCTGTCCCCGTCCTACCAGGTAGCCTTAATATTTGGCCTCCTTTAAGCCAAAAAAACACTTCCGGGGGTTGATGCGGAGGCCGGCTTTAGCTAGTGTTCTGAGGACAGCTGTGACCTGCAATAGATGCTCCTCCCAGGTGCCGGAATAGATGACGACGTTTCACCAAATAGTCGACGAGCCCTTTTCTTTCCTTAATCTCGTAAGGCCCTTGCCAGTGAGCGAGCAACTTGGAGTGGGAGGTAGGAACGAGCACCATAACTCGGTCCCCCGGGTGGAACTCCCTGAGGACAGAGTTGCGGTTGTAACACCGGGCCTGCGCTGCTTGCGCACGAGTCACGTGTTCCTTTAGGAGGGGTCCAATTTTTGTGAGCCGATCGCGCAGTTGCGCTACGTACTCTAATATGTTAGAGGAGGGAAGGGCCTCAGCCTCCCAGCCCTCTTTTAGTATGTCGAGGATTCCTTGGGGTTGTCGCCCATACAATAATTCAAACGGGGAGAAGCCTTTAGAGGCCTGGGGTACCTCCCGGTAAGCAAAAAGCACGAGCGGGAGGAGCTGATCCCAGTTCCTACCGTCCGCGCTGACTACCTTGCGGAGCATCTGCTTAAGCGTCTGGTTAAATCGTTCCACCAGCCCGTCAGTCTGCGGGCGATAGACATGCTTTCAGGTGCTTTATTCTCAGTAATTTGGCTACCTCCCTGAACCGTCGGCTGGTGAGCTATTCGGCAGAACGACAGCATTCCGGGCAAAGCGCAGGGAGTCATCATTCCACTGCTCCCTCTTAAAGGAGGCTGGCGTGGACCAAAATTGATGGTCCAGGCTGCCGAGAGGGTCTTGTGATCTGGACCCCGGAAGAGTTCCCTGGCTACTCCCTTCCCCGGCGGAGTCTTCCGGGTCTGGGTTCATAGCCGCAGGAACGTCCCCCGAAGCACCAGCATCACTAGGGCCTGCCCTTATGCACGGCGTGGAGACCGTGGGAGGGGTGCCTTTCCCTCTCATCACTAGATCCAACAAGGCTCCGGGAGCAGTGGCCCGACCCTGTCAGTTCCCCCGAGCAGACCTTTCTGGCCCCCCGGCTCAGAGGACCGCGAGCTGACGCTCCAAGACGTCCAGGAGACCTGGCATGTCTTTATATGCGTGCCCCCGGACCTGCTGGGCAAGGGCACTGGGCATCGCATTGACCAGGCCTTCACAGGCCACCTGCTCGACAACTCTCCGAGCCTGGGGTCCTTCTGGCCGTAGCCAGCGCCCCATTTTGCCCCAGAACTCGAACACCTGGACGCGGGCAAGGTTTTCGGGGTCAAACACCCAGTTCCACCACTCTGACGCCTGCTGGCCCGGAGTGATGCCATAGCGAGCCAAGATCTCATGCTTCAGGAGGTCATAGCTCGCGGTCTCCTCCTCAGGGAGGTCATAATAGGCCCGCTGCGCGGGTCCCTTCAGGAAAGGCGCCAGAATGGACGCCCACTCGGACCGCTGCCACTCGTTCCGGGTGGCCGTCCGTTTAAAGATACTCAGGTACGCCACGACATCATCGGCGTCGGTCATCGGCACCAACGGCGCAGGCGTCAGTTTAGGCGGGTCTGGCCTGGCTCTCTGGGCCTCTACCAACCTGGCCTTGGTAGCCTCCAACTCCCTGGTGGTTGCGGCTTGCGCTTGCTGCAGGGCCTGGAGTTGGGCATTCATACCCTGCAGCACGGTGTTAAGGTTCTGTCCCTCTGTCATTCTCTGGGATCCTCTATCCTGCCGGCTACGCCACTGTAAAATACGCAAGAGGAGACAGCATAAAGTTTTGGGGTCCGCCAGCCCCGTATATTGTGCAGAAATTATATTATTCAATAGGTCAAAATCACAAACAGAAATCGTTCATAACGCGACGCCGAACCATGACGTCCGCGGCCATTTTATTGGGGAGGAGCCGGAAGTGGAGGAATGCTGGGAAGGACCGTGAGGGAGGCTGGGATTGGTGACGTCAGGGCAAGATGGCGGAGGAAGGGCGGAAGTGCCGCACTGCGGTCAAAACCCGGCTTATGACGGAGGGAGGTCCTTTTTCTTATGAGAAAGCAGAGGGAGAAAGTTAGTACCCCACCATTCCCTGCCGGCGAATATGTTCCCAGGTGTGTTCGAATCCGTCCGCGGCCTCCTAGTCGCGCGTCGCGTGTAAGCGTCGCGTATATATATATATATATATATATATATATATATATATATATATATATATATATATATATATATATATATATATATATATACTAATAAAAGGCAAAGCCCTCACTCACTCACTCACTCACTGACTCACTCACTGACTCATCACTAATTCTCCAACTTCTCGTGTAGGTAGAAGGCTGAAATTTGGCAGGCTCATTCCTTACAGCTTACTTACAAAAGTTGGGCAGGTTTCATTTCGAAATTCTACGCATAAGGGTCATAACTGGAAGCTATTTTTCCCATATAATGTAATGGAGTCTTGAGTTGGAGATGGCGGGGCGGAGTTTAGTGTGACATCATCACGCCTCCTACGTAAGTACGTAGAGAACAAGGAAGAACTCCAGCGATGAGCACAAAACGCCATTTCACAATTGAGAAGGCAGAAAAACATTATGAAGCAAATGATGCATATGCGGAAACAAAGCACGGCGTGAACCGTAAGTTTATATTAAATTAAGTTCATAGACAGGCTGCCACTAGCGTTTGTAATTTAGTGCCTGCCCATATAAGGCCGTCCATCAGCGGCAATCCAATACAAACACTGCCGGTAAATATTCACGGTGAAGGACTGTGCTTATGCAGAGGAAGATGAGATGGTCAGGGTGGTGTTTGGCACAAACTCATTGAAACTGCGAGAGAAACTTTTAAGTGCGGGTCTTAGCTGACATTACACGAGATGGCACCAGTACAGCTGGGAACCTTCGATGCAAGAACACCAAGCGGCTCACGTGAACTGGCGCAGTGCACAGACAAAAGCAACAGTTCCAAAGAGTGCTGAAAAAAACCGAATTACACAATTGAGAAGGCAGCAAAAAAATATGAAGCGTCTTATACATAGAATCATATTCATAAGTGCAGCTACTGCGGAAACAAAGCACACGGTGGAAAAAGTGAATGTCCTGCTAAAGGAAGACAGTGTAAAAAAACCCGTGCATGCAGTTTGTCACATCACAGATAAAAGGAAGACGAGCTGTTTATTGATGCAGTAAGGAACTAATCGATGAATGAAACCTCTTATCTTTACAGCGATTGACAAACACGGAATGTAACTTGAACACATCCTACAAATACGAGCCTGATTGAAAGAAATAATGATAATCAAATCCTTGATGACAGCAACATTCAATAACACTCACAAAACAATTACTGTATATTGACAATCATGTTACGTTATTTTTAAAATGTTCCCTTTTCTTTTCATAACTTCTACTTCTCCACTGCGATACGGGTATATATATATAAATGTATATATATACCCGATCTACAATACATACTTTAGCATAGACAAGCCACACGCTGTGGCTAATTGTAGAGTCTTAGCCTCTAACGCCGACATTCGAGGTTCGATTCGAGAGGGGTGTACTGACTATGTACGCGCTACCGATTCATTTTACCTTCACATCTCCTTGGTTTGGGACGTATGAAAAATATTAGGTTAACAGAATCATGTTACGTTATTTTTAAAATTTTCCCTTTCTTAGCACAAGCACAGCTGAGAAGCTTCGATGCATGTACTCCATAACGCGTTAAAAAATAACGCATTTAATCACACTTTCAATTCCAAGCAAACGGAACTTTTGTCAATGCATGATTTCCTGGTACATCCATTACACTGATGCACACATCACAGCTACAAAAATGTTAGAGTCGGAATAAAGCGTTCCTACGACTGATCATTTCGACTACCCGAGCGAAGCCTTGATAAAAGCATGGTTTTGTGCACACTGAAAAGCAAGCAAAATTAGATGCATTACAGAAAGCGGACTTTGTGGCTCTTACTGGGGATCATTGGACTTCCGTGACCGTTAGTAATTCTAAATACATCTAATTACAAAATGTTCAATGATCACACTGTTTTAGCCTAATGTACAAAATAATTTTGGCTAATGTTACTCAGAGTTTAAAGAGTAAGCTGGTCAAATTACCTTTTATGTTTCTGAATTATTTTTTAAGAAGAAAAACTGCACTTTATGGTGAAATTTTGGTTATTATTATTTAAAGACAATACTATTCTGAAAATGTACTTAAAGTACTTAAACTACCACTTTATTTTTAAGTCTGCCCAATTTTAACCAGGGATGATATTTTTGTTTCTGTTTTGAATTCAAATGCAGTTTAAAGCTTTTTTTCAGAAATTAAAACAGCTTCAGTTTACAATATTCATGTCCATGTCTATTATTTGATTCTGTAAGCCCACTAAAACCGTTTTAAATAAAAAAAAACATTTGCGATTTGGGGCAAATTTACGTGTCGATTACATACGATTAATCAAGATTAATTCTTACACAGCCTCTAATTAATTGGATTAATTTTTTAATCGAGTCCCACCTATATATATATATGTAGATATATATATGTAGATTTGTATATATATGTGTATATACAGTATATATGTAGATATGTATATGTTGTATATACAGTATGTATATATGTGTGTGTGTATATATATACAGTATGTGTATATATATGTATATGTATATATATGTATGTGTGTATATGTATATATATATATGTGTATAGATGTGTATATATATATATATATATATTTATATATATATATATATATGTTTATATATGTGTCTGTGTGTGTGTATATATATATATATATATATATATGCCAGCAACACTCATGACAATTACAAAACAATTACATTGTCAATCATGTTACGTTATTATTAAAATGTTTCCTTTTCTTTTTCATAACTTCTTTAACACACTACTTCTCCGCTGCGAAGCGCGGGTATTTTGCTAGTATATATATATATTGTGGAGACTGGCCCAGACACAGACAGGCAGACACGTTCATTTCACCCACAAACACATTTATTTACAAATATATACAGTTCAAAAGTGCACCACAAACCCCCAAAGTCCTGGCCACACAATGCCTTTCTCTTCAGACCGCCTCCTTCTCTATTCTCCAACTCAGTCCACTCCACTCCCGACTCTTGCCTCGAATGAAGGGAGGCAGCCCCTTTTATAATCACCTGGATGTGTTCCAGGTGGGTTCCGGCAATCACCCGCCGACACGCTCCTGTGTAGCAGAAGTGCTGGCTGAATCCCCGGAAGCACTCCGGGTGTCCCTGCTGTTCTTCCCCACAGCACTTCCTGGTGTGGCGGAAGTGCTGAGGTCCAGGGCTCCAAAGGCATGGGGGCGCCCCCTGGCAGTGACCACGGGTCCCTACAGGGTGGAGCTTCAAAGCAAACCAAAGCAACCAGGGTGGCGGCCCCCACGTGATCCAAAACTGGCGCACGCCCTCTTCCGGTCCTTCATGACCCCCTCCCTGGGTTTCGTGTCCCTCCTGTCGATGAACACAACAGGACCGCCTGCAGTCGTTTCCTCCCCGCTGGCTTTGCGGGTTCCCTCTGCCCCTGCAGAGAGCAGCCAGCAACCAGACGTGAGCCACCTGCCTCACATCCTCCCGTATCGGAGGAACCGGCATTCTTCCCTCGATTCCTCCTTTTCCTCTGGGACACCATGACGGTCTGGGTCTGAGCATGGCAAGTGCTCAAATCCGATTCCGTCTGCGTCCCTACAGAGCGACGAGAGACTGTCGTGGGCTCGGAGCGTAGGGCGCTAGGACCCAGGGCACTCATCAGCCTTTGTCCTGCCAGCCCCTGCGATCTCTCCCTCCTCACCTCAAGCACAGCACTCCCTGCTGCGTCCGTTATTGGAGAACTGCGTACTCGATACTGCTCGTTAACATCACAGCCAAGTTCGGCAGAGCCTCCTTCATGCTGTACGGGGTCAGCTGTACTCACCATCCCCTCTGTACCTTTCCGGCTGAAGAATCCAGCGTCACGCCGTCTCATCGCCATCCGTAGGACTTCTATCGACGTGACCGCCTTCCTCTCCAGTACTTGCAATTCCGCCCGGAGGGCACGTAGTATCTGTAACAACCGCTGCTCCGCAGGCTGAAGGCAGGCCTCCAGCTCATGCAGAGCAGCCGGCAAAGACAGGAAGTTAGCTGACGGTGAGCTCACCTGTCTGTCAGCAACACATGCCGCCGACTTCCTGTGGGCCTCTTCCTCCGGCCCAATCGGGTATCTCCCGGGCACGAGATGGATATTTCTTGGTCCCTCCTCTATACAGTCATTGGCAGGCACACAAGACACACCGGCCAATCCCGTGCCTGTCAGCAGGTGGGAATTCCGGTCCGCGGCCATCTTTGCTCTCCTCTTCCTGGTGCGGTGGCCTTTTTGGGCTTTCCCGAGCGGCTCTCATAGCTGCTGCCATGCTGCTGGAGCCCGCAAAGCGACATGCCCCGCCACTGACGTGGATCCGGGCAGCCCCTGCTCTGAAAACAAAGAACACATTCGGCCCTACAGGGCCTATTGCCAACAAGCAGGGAACTTACCTCCCGGATCCCGTCTGCACGAGGGAACATCCCCGGCATGGCTTCACTGGGCGACACACCGTCGCGGGTGCCTCCAGCGCCGGCACGCTCGTTGGAGCCCGCTGCACTTTCGCCCTGGCCGTTGTCTTTCTCCCGCACCAGGTGAGCATCAGTCCTCTGCGGTCCGGCAGCGGTCTGCTGGGCGACTCCTTGTCCCGGGGTTGTGGGCACACCAAACCCGCGGCATGTGTGTGAGTGGACCTGCTGCGCCTGGCCGTCCACAAAATATTTATTTAGAGGTCCCCGTCTTGTAAGATATATATAAAGATAGATATATACGATATATATATATACATATATATATATAAAGCAGTGACAAAACAATTACATTGATTACATTGACAATCATGTTATGTTATTTTCAAAATGTTTCCTTTTCTTTTTCATTACTTCTTTAATACACTACTTCTCCGCTGCAAAGCGCGGGTATTTTGCTATATATATATATATATTAACAAAATATATATATATATATATAATAACAAAACAATTACATTGACAATCATGTTACGTTATTTTTAAAATGTCTCCTTTTCTTTTTCATAACTTCTTTAACACACTACTTCTCTGCTGCGAAGCGCGGGTATTTTGCTGGTACAGTATATAGCATTGTACTAAACCAGATAAATAAATAAAGAAGAGTAATATAGTAAATTCAGAGAAAAAGCCAAACAGACAACATAATTGATAGTCTAGCACACACACATACAGGTTATATGAGCATCTTGACATAAAGGTAAACTGAGAGAAGGGTAATAAAGTCAGGTAGAGCTAAAAGCCTTCCTGAACAGATGAGTTTTGAGTTGTTTTTTAAAAGAATTCACGGAGTCAGCTGACCTGATTAATTTGGTAGGTCATTCCAGAGTCTGGGCTATACAGCTGAAGACCCTGTCACCCATGGAGTGTAGATTAGTGTGGGGCACAACAAGATTGCCAGAATCAGAGGACCTTAGTGGGCGGACAGGCACATAGTGATGGAGAAAGTCACTGATTTAGTTTGGTGAGAGGTTATTTAAGGTTTTGTAGGTTATTAGTAGAATTTTATATTCGATTTTGTAAGACACAGGGAGCCAGTGAAGGCAGAGCAGGATAGGTGTTATGTGCTTGCTGCTGCTGGTTCAAGTAAGGACTCTTGCAGAAAAGATTTGAATAAATTGGAGCTGTGATATAAGATTAGAAGGGGCACCTGCCAGTAGGGAATTACAATAATCGATGTGGGATGTGATAAAAGCATGGACAAGTTTCTCAGCATTAGAAAAGGAGAGGAAGGAGTGAACACGGGATATGTTACGGAGGTGAAAGTAAGAAAGTTTCTTAATGTGATTTATGTGGGTGGAATAAGAAAGGGAGGAATCAAAAATGACACCAAGATTCTTTGCAGTAGGGGCAGGTCTGAAGAGATTGACTGGGAAATAGCTCATTTTATTAAGTTGCACTTTAGTCCCAATTTGCAGGAGTTCAGTTTTGTTGCAATTTAATTTTAAAGAGTTCTGCTCCATCCAGGTTTTAATTTCACTAAGGCAGGTTGTGAGCTGAGAAAGCTCTGATGAAGTTCCACTTTTAACATTGAAGTAGAGTTGAGTATCATCTGCATAAAAATGATAACCCAGTCCATAGCTACGAATAATATGGCCAAGGGGAAGCATATAAATACAGAAAAGCAGAGGACCGAGGACAGAGCTCTGAGGAACTCCTTGTGTGACTGGTGCTGAGCTGGATCTGCTGTTGCCAAGACTAACAAACTCTTGCCTATCAGTCAGATAGGACTTGAACCACTGGAGGGCAGTGCCAGAGATACCCAGCATGTTCTCCATTCTGGACAGTAGAATGTCATGTCTGACAGTGTCAAATGCTGCACTGAGGTCTAACAGAATTAATATGCTGGTTTGTCCAGAGTCTGCTGCCATAAGCAAATCATTGGTTACCCATAACAGAGCAGTTTCACAGCTGTGCTGCGCCCTGAAACCAGACTGAAAGGGTTCCATCAAATTATTAGAGGTTAAGTAATAACGCTCAAGAACTTTTGACAGAAAAGGTAAGTGGGAAATAGGCCAAAAATTGTTAAGATTGTCAGCATCAAGACCAGACTTTTTTAACATTGGAGTTAAAGTGATTTTAAAAGTGAGCGGCACAGAGCCAGTGTCAAGGGATGAGTTTATTATTGTTGTAACAGTTGGGATTATGGCATGAAGGCAGGATTTAAGTAGTGTGCTGGGGATGGGGTCCAGTACACAAGTAGTCGGCCTCATCTTACAAAGCAGGTTATTAACAAAAGCATATGTGACTGGTGAGAACTTAGAGAAGGAGCTGAATGGAGTGGGAAAGCAGGGAAAGATGTAAACAGATGATGTATTTATGTTAGTTGAATTAAGATCCTAAATTTTGTTACTTAAAAAGTGGAGGAATTTCTCACAGACTTCAGTAGAAGAGGTAGTTGGGCCAGATGCGGGTTTGAGTAGTTTATTAACTACAGAGAACAAAACTCTTGGGTTATCATGGCCAATTTCTATTATTCTGCCATAATCGGTGTTCTTGGCAGCAGTTAGTGCTTCTCTGTAAGCTCTTTGGTGGTCAGAGAAAGCCTAGATGTGCATGGTGAAGCCAGACATACGTGACATTCTCTCAAGGCGTTTGCCAGCTGCTTTCATAGATCGCAATTCTGAGTTATACCAAGGAGCTGAATGCTTAAAGGAAACCTTATGTTTTAAAGGAACTGTTTTATCTAATGCTGAATGCAGGGCTGAGTTATAGTGGTCAACAAGACTATCTAGTGTTGACGGAATAGGTGAAGACAGTAAAAGATCAGAAATGGATCCAGAAAGGATAGAGGGACAGATATTTTTAAGGTTTCTGTAAGAAATTTGTCATTTACAGGTAAGAGGTGGGAGAGATAATGAGCCAGTGAAAAGTACTGCTTTATGGTCAGAGAGTCCCAAATCAGTGCTGTAAGTGTTGGCAAAAGATAGTCCAGATCAGATCCAATATATGACCACCAGAGTGGGTGGGAAGATCAACATGTTGTGTCAAGTCAAAACAGTCCAGTAAGGATAGGAATTAATTTCTCAGCTGAGATGTAGTAATGTCAATATGGATGTTGAAATCACCAAGAAGGATAACTCTCTGGGAGAAGGAGCTTAAGTCGGTTAAAAGGTCAGTCAGATCAGATAAGAAGGATGCATTGTATTTTGGAGGACGATAAAGAACAATGAGTGAGACAGGACCCGATTCCGTTATTAGTTTAAGAGCCAGACACTCGAAGGAAAATGGACGATCAATTGGGATTCTTTTGATGTGTAAATCCATTTTGACAATTACTGCAAGTCCACCACCTTGTCTTGAGCTGCGAGGATCTGTGAGGAAAGTGTATTCATGAGGTGTCGCCTCCATGAGAGACATGAATTCATTCGGTCCATTCAGTCCAAATGTTGCTTCGGAATAGTTTGGGTATTACCGTGTGGTCACGTAGGCACAATAGAGAGACAGAGAGAGAGAGAGATTAGGAGTACGCACTGATACAGCGCATTGCCACACCCACATAGAAAAAAAAGGCAGTTTGCTCCATGGTTACTCTATCAGGTGGGCGTTAGCATATCATAAACCATTGTACCAATAGCGTGTGTTTTCCACATTCGGCTTATATGACCGACATTATTAAAAACCAGAAATTGCACTGTAAAATCAAGTCTCGACTTATCCGCGAGTATATACAGTAGTTATTATTATCTGGTGAAGCCTTAGCATTTGAATCAAAAAACTAAAACACATCATAATTTCCAAAGTACCTGCAAAACACCTTCATGAGTGCCATTTTGCAGAGCAGGATGCCATAAAATTGACATCATTCATTCTAAAATGTGAACTGCTACTTCTCGATTGGACTAGGTGTAGGACACTCTTCATCATGTCCTATTTATCATGTCCTAATCTGGGGTAGGACAGATTCTTATCCTAGTCTTATCCTAGGGAAATTCCTAACAGTAATTTTGAGACACTTGGTAAACACAAGTTGAGGAAGGACCGGAATTTGTGTCTCAATATTTCATAGATTTTGATGTGTCTGGGGAGGCAGGGGTGAGGCTGTGTTTATGAGATGAAATGGATGTGGCTTAATGTAATTAACACATGGGGCTTTGAGTCTGCCCTTCATAATAATAATAATAACAATAATAATACATTTAAGACAAAGTCAGAGAGGTGAAATTTGGTTTGGACATGTGCAGAGGAGAGATGCTGGGAATATTGGGAAAAGGATGGTAAGGATAGAGCTGCCAGGCAAGGGGAAAACAGGAAGGCCTCAGAGAAGGTTTATGGATGTGGTGAGAGAGGATATGAAGGGATTGGGTGTAACAGAGCAAGATGCAGAGGACAGGAAGATATGAGAAAAGATGATCCACTAAGATGGCAACCCCTAACGGGAGCAGTCGAAAGAAGAAGAAGTAAAACTCGGGATAGAAAAATTAAAACATTTTGCCACTTCTCAGGGATTCCTCAGGGATCAGGACTGTCTGGGTAAAGCTAGAATGCCTGCTCAACTTATCTCTATGACTTATTATCCTTCCTCCCTGCAATTACTGGTGCAAAGAGATATGTTACCTGTTGTGACTGGCAGCAATGACCATTACCTAGCCGAGATGCCAGCTGGCTGGAAGGACCCAGGGAGAGCACCTACAAGACACTACCTCCCCCAGGATACTGAAGGGCAGCCGTCCTGGGCAGCTGTGAAACCATGGATTCCCCGCAGGGCACGTTGGGAGTTCGAGTGTGGCATAGCCCTTGTGGGTTCCATGGGGGCTGCCAGGGTGAGCTGCAGAGCCTTACATGGGGCTTTAACCACACTTGGGGGTGATTTCAGGTCTGATTAATGAGCTACCTGGAACACTCACAAGGTCTGCTTAGAAGGAGCTGTCTCACTCAATTAGGGGAGAGCCAGAGTATGTACGAAGACGGACCAAGCTTGCTAGGAGGAGGAGTGGAGGCAGATCACAAAGAGACAAGAATAAGGACTGCGTACTGGTGTTTATTTGTATTGTGCTGCTCCGGGGAGCAACAGAAAAGCATCTCCTCATTGTAAATAAAGAGTCCTGTGTGTTGCTCCTGCTTCTCTGCCTGTCTGTGTCAGGCTGGGACAGATGTACGAGCCTCAGACCCAGAGCCCACGCTGTCTAAGGTGTAATGGCTGCGATATACTGAGGCCTCCCTCTAGTGCTTAAATGCAGCGTCCCTTTATAAAACCTAATCCTCTCTCTCTCTCTCTCTCTCTCTCTCTCTCTATATATATATATATATATATATATATATATATATATATATATATATATATAATCCGACGTCTGTCTGTATGTCTGTCCACTTTTCAAGAGAGAACTATTTAATGGATTTAGATTGGGTTTTTCTTGTATAATTTGCTTGAACATTCCGGTTGATTTTGTGACTGCTCTCACTGCGCTATGTATCATAGTTTTCTTGCGGTACCAATTTATTTATGCTAATCTGAGACAGAGGCTGCGGGTCGAGGGGAGGGGGAAGAATGATGTCAGGAGTGGGGAGCTGAGCAGGGCCCTCTACCACTGTCCTGTTTCACTAATCTTATATATAAACATCTATGCGTGGAAGTGTGTGTGTGTGTCTGTCTGTCCGGCCTGGAAGTGTGAAGTGGCCCGGAAGTGTGAGGCTACAGCATGAAGCTCAAAGTGCCGGCAAAGCGGTCCCAAGTTTACGAGTCAGAAGAAGAAAGAAGTACGAGGCTACAACATGAAGCTGAAAGAAGGGGACTCTGTTGCCAAAGTGATGCCACCAAGGAAAGACAAACTCGCTTAATACACAATCGAGGCAAGCACATCGGCAAAACAACACCCCCGAAGAGAGAGAAACTCGCTTAGCCGCTGATAGACAAGGTGGGGCAAGCACGTGCGCAAAATGAAACCGCCTACTCTGCATTTCAATTTTTTTTCTGACAAATTCAATAGTTTCTAGGAGCCCAGGCTTTTTACAACACAAGCTTACGCAGCTAGTTATGTATAAATAAGAACATTTTGCTGCAAGTACAACATTTCCAACAAAGGCTCATATATCTGTTTAACACTAGAATTACCAGAGCCTACGAGAAAACTCTTAAATCCGGTCCACCTTAAATCCGTTCACACCTCTCCGTCAGCGTCCTTTATCCTGTAAATGTGTCAATTAAGACAAGTAGCAATCAGCCTGCTATTCCATCCCCCAACTGGCTTAGAACATGCACAAACTTCTCCCAGCTCATGCCTTGTTTGATTATCTGGGAGCTGGAGTTTTAGAGTGGAAATAATAGATCGTTATTTGTAACACACAGGCATTTCACGTGTGTTCTGTTTCTACAGTAATCTGTATAAACACAATGTTAAAACAGAAACTTTTTCATATTTTAGTAATAAATGTTACAAAATGTAGGCATAAATTATAGAATGTGTGATGCCTGAAGTCCAAAGATCAAATTTGATCTTTGGGAGAGAAAAAAGAAAAGAAAGAGACAAATATATGGGACATTAGGTAAAAATTTATAGTACTTGCTTTTTGCACTTTTATTCTCTCAATCACGATCACGCTCTAACACCCCCCAGCCCCTGATCTGACTCTAAGTAAGAGCGGCAGTATAAATTCACACCCGATCTAACACTGTTCATTTTCAAATAATATTGCATTAGTGCAATGATGTTTTCTGATTGGTACTATTCAGGTCATAAAGTGATTTCTTCAAAATGTCACATATATTGTCTCTTTCTTTCAGGTGTGTAATAGACACCACAGCGTAGAGAGGAAGGACTGTCCTTGCATGTGTGATGACTATTAACATTTGAATTTGATGATTGCATATAGTGCTGAACTGACCTGATAAAAGGTCATAAAATCAAGAATTCCAAATATCATATATACTTACGTCTCTGTTTTTTGTTTTTTTTTTGACATCATAAACCATAAGGTGCATACTAATTCTGCATGAGCAGGAACACTCAAAACTGAATAAAAAAAAAATAAAGTGCCAGATTCACCAGCATTTGTGTGTCAGCTTTTATCCCTCCTGATCAGAGAATGTCCAGTTCCATTGCCTCAAAACACCACTCACATCTACAGTTATTCCCAGTTTTAAATAAAAACTAACAGCGTCAGATCCCTAGGGTGGTAGTATTTATCATGACTGAGAGAATAAAAGTGGGAAAAAAAAACAGTAACTTTTACAAGTACAGTACTATAAATGTACACGGTCTGTTACAGACACAAACCAAATGTATGCGTGTACTGTATAATATTAACAATAAGAGCAGCTCACTACTGAAAATAGGAGGCAGTGGGGATTGAACCAGTGGCCTCTTGATTACAAGTCAGCAAATCTTACCGCTATGCCACAGAAGCTGTTGTATCCTCCTTAAACCTTTTGTGAAAGTGTTTATTTGACGTTGGGACTTCAGGCGTCACACATGCTATAGTTTATACCTACATTTTGTAACATTTATTACTAAAATATGAAAAAGTTTCTGTTTTAACAATGTGTTTACACAGATTGCTGTAGAAACGAAACACACATGAAATGCACGTGTTCCAAATAACGATCTATTATTTCTACTCTACAACTCCAGCAGTTCACTCCTAGATAATCAAACAAGGCATGAGCTGGGATAAGTTTACGCACGTTCTAAGTCAGTGGGGGGATGGAATATCAGGCTGCTTGCTGCTTGTCTTAATTGGCACATTTACAGGACAAAAGACACTGACAGAGAGGTGCGAACGGATTTAAGGTGGGCCAGATCTAAGAGTGTTCTTGTAGGTTCTGGTAATTCTAGTGTTAAAATGAAGAGTAGCAAAGAAATCCATTAAGTGACTGGAATGCACATGGAATCCTGCTAATTACGATTCAAGAAACAAAAAACTCAGAGGGTCAGAATATAGTTGACCTAGGCAAACCTACCATCCTCCACCTCCCAGAAAGGACTGTAATGGACAGTATTTTTGTTTCATTTTTTCTGTTTCTCCTTTGGTGGTTATATACTAAATTTTTACATCATTAGTAGGGTTTTGGCACCTAAGAATGTAAAATTCAGTATTTGCTTTTAGTTAGTTTCAAGGTCATTATGTTTGATTTGCATCTTTTCTGATGTAGTTTTGTTTTCACAGGTTCTGCCATTCTGTGGCATAGTCACCATAATACGGCGGCTAATTGTTAAGGGGTGTAGTTTTGGAGGTTGTGACCTGTGACTCTCTACTGCAACTGTGTTACACAGATTAGCACACTTCCTGGCCATCTAAGATTTCAGATAAATGTCAGTGAGAGTCTTTCTGTGTTTGTATGTTTTATTCTGGTTTCTGTTTGGGCTTTGGAGAAAGGTAAGCCTTTTTTTTGTTTTTTGCAATGGTTGATCTCCAGAGCTCATACATTCCCATCTACTTCTGGTTTCTTACTAGCCAGAACAAAGAGAAGATAAGATAAACCAAGATAAGAAGAAAGTGCAAGATAAGAAAAAAACAAGCAAGGCCAATTTCA